>NW_005871537.1:608818-639977 GCF_000147115.1 Myotis lucifugus
CCAGGACACTGCGCTTCCTCTCCCGGCCCACTGCATTCTGGGCCGTTCTCGGAGCTGAAACTCGGCCTCTGACTTCATTCTCTCCTCAGTCAGGCCTCCCAGTGGCTCATAGGAACTGGATCTAGTGGAGCGTCCTCAGTGTCATTACTTCATGTCCCTAATTCTTTAAAATAACCAGGTGGCCCCAAATCTTCCCCAAACGCTCCTTGGAGAGAGGCCAGCAGGAGATCCCTGACTTCACCACTGAAATCCCTCTCCCGCTGGCCTGCCTCTGGGATAAATGGGTCCATCCACCTACCCCTTCGGAAAGGCTTTCCTCCCGGCACACGGTCCTTCCTGACCCTCTCACTCAGGACCAAGCCCGGGTAAGAACACTCCTGGCGGGAAGCTGGAGCTGTGCGGGCCTGGTGACGTCTGCCTATCTCAGAAGAGGCAGAACTAGCGGCGCCTCTTCTTAAGCAAGTTTCCTGGGCAGATCCTGCGAGCACGTGGCATGTTTTCTTAGAAGGAAGGGGAGGCACGCGATGAGTACGCTTGAGACCCTTCAGGGCACACGTTTATCAACAGGCAGAAGCGAGATACTGACTCTCAGTCTCCTCACTGGGCCTTGGGAAGGGCAGGAGCCAGTAAAGTTTAAACAGTGAGCAAAGAAGAGATACCTTTTGTCCCTTTCCCGTGAGGCCAGGAAATATCTGGGCTGTAGTTGCCGTCTTCACACTCGGAGAAGGTCTGGGGAGAGAGGCGGGCGGGTTTAGTGAGGAATCTGGAGTCCTCCCTGGGAGGATGTGGCGGGCAAGCAAGCGACAGGCTCTGCCCTCCCCCTAGTGGCTCGGGTCACCGCCACCCCATGCCAGGACCTCCTCACGCTTCTATGTCTCAGCTATGAAGCCAAGGTCCTCTCCCAGGTGATGCAGAATGCGCTTCTAGAAAGTACCTTTAGTTCCTTAGACTCAAGGTATGAATAAAGGGCGAAGATGTTACTTTTTAAAAGATTACAGTGGACAAGACTGCTATAGCGCTTTAAGCCCGCACACATCCACTCTCTCGTTAATCCTCGTGTCTACTCAGGTGGGCAGGCAGGCGTTTGTCAAGGAGAATCCCAGGCTGGGGCACCGGAAGAGACCCGGACAAAGTGGAAGGGCTGGGAATAAGAGGCAGCCTTCGCCAAAGTGATCCAGGCCCTCCCCACGCGCTTTAACAAACAACTAAGTTCTAAACCTCTCCCAAAAGGAGGATAAATACTCTGACATATGGAACAAGGAGTGACAAGCACAGACAGCCACCGATAGGGAGTGAATGCTGGGCTGGTTCAGTTTCACTTCTTTCTTTTTTAACTGGTTCAGTTTCTACAGGGTGAGGCCGCAGCATGTCCCCCCAGGAGCCCGTGCTGGGCTACGCTCAGCTGCCCTGACCACGGTGACCACGGGCCTCTCCCCGCCGTACCTTTCCCCGGTGACCGCAGTGCTCCGCGTACCACACCATGCCGTACAGACACAGGAAGGTGGTGAAAGCCTGCAAGGGAAACAGCACATTTCACTGACGTTGTGGCACAAACCCCACGCCCCAGAACTCGGGTGTCCACGGGAATTCACACAAGGCGGTTGGACGCGCTCCGGCCACCTCCCCTGGGATGGGGTGAGATGAGCCCGCAGAGGAGCTGGGAGCATCGTGGAGGCTTTTGCCAAGAAGTTTCGCGAGCAGCTCCGAATGGTGGCTGCACTAGCAGAACGCAAGCCGTGTTTGGACGCAGGATAAGCGGGAGGCGCTTCTGAGCGACCGCGGTTCTGCTCAAGAGACACAGGGTTCGCCACAGGCCACCCTGTCCCCTCCACCCCGGGGGGAGATGTAGGATCCGTCTGTCGCCGTCCCAGGGGAAGAGGACTTCTGCACAAAGGGCAGCTTCGTTGTCTGGGCCCCAGTCTGGAGGGCATCCGGGACCAACAGCCCCCGTGTTGGGGACGGAGCACGCAGGACGCTGCTGCCCGGCTCTGCACAGCCTTCTGGTGCTGCTTAGCCTCGGTGGCCCACGCGGACCCTGGTTCTGGTGGCTGTTGATTTTGCTGCTTGGGTAGACAGGCAAGTCAAGAGGAACTAAAAATGCCCTGTACACTCCTCAGTGAGGTGAGAAGGGAGTGGTCCATGGGGACGAGGCAGGGAAAACTGACACCCTACTTCCCCAGCATCCCCACGCTCCCTGCACCACACTCTCCATTATACCCTAACTCATTGGTCAGCAAACCTCGGCTCCTGAGCCACATGCGGCTCTTTGGCCCCTTGAGTGTGGCTCTTCCACAAAATACCACATTGCGGGCACACACGTACAGTGCGATTGAAACTTTGTGGCCCATGTGCAGAAGTCGGTTTTCAGCCTGGGCGAGTCTATTTTGAAGAAGTGGCGTTAGAAGAAGTGGGGGGTGTGGGTCGGTCGGGCGCAGCGGGCCGGCCGCCGGGATACGCAGAGCAGGGGAGGCGGGCGATTCATTGCACGAGTTGAGTGAGCCAGTCAGTCAGCAGTCTGATGTGCAGTGGTTAGTGGTTGGAAAAGGGTCGACCTCAGCGAACGTACCTCAGATTGGAGGACGTTTTTAGCAAAGGCCAGCTTAGGAGTACCCTAAATTAAGTTAATAACAATGTACCTACCTATATAGTTTAAGTTTAAAAAATTTTTGGCTCTCAAAAAGAAATTTTCAATCGTTGTACTGTTGATATTTGGCTCTGTTGACTAATGAGTTTGCCCGACCACTGTCCTAACTGAAGGGAAGAACAGCTTCTACAGGAACCCAGAGTCTAAAAATGGCCACAAAACAGAGCCGGGAAAGCTCCTGGCCGCCTAGCCTGAGTGGTGGTGGGGAGAGGGGGTGTGTGCCTGGAGAGTGAGGACAGGTGAGCCCGGCCAGACCCTTCAGCACCTGCAGGCGCCCCCTGACAGCAGGTGGATCAGCCTGCGCACTCCCACTACTTCTTCAGACAGAAAGCCTAGCTTCAGGCACCGCTCTCGCCGCCCGCCTCCTGCCTAACCCCTCCTTCCTGCTGAGGACCTAGCGCCTCGGACCAGCGTGGGAACAGGTGTGGCATCATGGGGGAGCCTTCGCTTCTTGAGGAGTCCTTTCCGTTCTTCCTAAGAATCATAACTTTAGATCTGTAAGGGTCACCCCACAGGTCATTAATTTTAAGTCTCCTCCTTTCACAAAAGAGGAATGAACGTGGCCCTGAGGAGGACACACAGCTAGTGTGTGGTGGAACTGGAGCCAGAGCACAGGCCTACGGTTACCCCCATCCCGGTGCAGGGATGGCTGTCGGGATAAAGAGGGCTTCATGCCTCACATCTTCACATCTCTCCCCACTCATCCCTCCACTCATCCAGCCCCAGAACGGAAAGACCATAGGAACGGCCAACAGCCACAGCATCCGTCCTGCCCAGTCGGGAGGGAGGAGCCAGTGCGGGAGGCAGGGCTGGGAAATCTGCCCGGCAGCTGGTAGCTTAGCTCCGGCCCGGCTCCTGTAAGTTACCAACATTTACTACGCGTCTGTGAGAAAAGAAGAGCCCGACTGGCCTCTCCCCGGATCAGGGAAGTGGGAAGAGCAGCCTGGTGGAGGGAACATGACACACACAGGACATCAGTCCATTTACACTAAATCCACATGCAAGCTGGCATCCACCTATAGATTTGAGACGTAAAGAAAAAAGGCTCAGATTCCCCCATCAAAAAATTAGGCAATGAATGAATGTATTAAAATTATAAAAGAAAAACTTCTTCTCATCTTTACCATATGCGAGTACATGCTCAGATTTCTAACATACACCACCCACTGAATGGACCACCTTCAAGGTTTGCAAAGAGTGGGAGAGACCAGAGGATTTGCAGTGTATTGGCCTATGTATGTGCGAACGCCCCTCCCCTCGGGGGAAAATTGGCCATGCCTGGCCTCTCCCTTCTCGGGGGGGGGGGGGGAGTGAGGAAGGGGGGGCCTTCCTCCCCAGACCAGTCGGTTGCTTGCTGTGCTGGTGGGGAGGCGGGCCAGAGAAAGGTCACTCCACTAGGCCAGTGGGAAGTGAGGGCTGCGCTGTCACTTCGAATTTTGTCCACCAGAGGGCAGGTGCGAGAGGCTCTTCTGCTTCAGTCCCCAGCCCCACCCCCACCCCCACCTCTGGGAGGGCAGCTCAGCAGACAGCTCTGCAGGGGCAGGCCGAGTGGGCGGGAGGTGAGCTTATCAGCAGTCACCACACAAAGAGCCCACTGTGGCTGCCAACCTACCACTTCACCGGGTACAAAGGCCCGCTTCACACCTTCCCAGGAGACAAAAGCTTGTAATTTGGGGTTTGCAATCACACCTGTGGAAATCTAGGCAAGTACCCACTTAAAATGTCAAGGCCTAAATTTAAAACAGCAATTGTACAGATTTTGTTTAAAGAAAGGAAATAAAATAAGAAAGAGAAGAAAAACATGCGGGACGAGAGCCAAGGCTGTGGCGGCACTGAGGGTGTCAAACCCGGCTGGCCTCCAGGTCAGGACAAGGCAGGTCCCAGCTCACCATGTCCCAGCTCACCTTGTCCCAGCTCACCAACACTGATGAGACAGACACCCGCTGCGGGGGCGCTCTGAGCCAGCAGGCGATCTTCTCTCCCCCTAATCGCTAACCTAACGTCCTGGTATGTTCTTACCCAGCAAGGGGAATAGGAGGGGCTTCGCTCCTCGGAGTCATGTGGGAGGCCTGGTGTGATAACTTCATATTCCTTTCCTGAGTCATGTTCACCTCACTCCTGAGTTTGAGATCAATCTCGGTCTTTAAAAAAGGCCCTGAGTCCAGCTGGTGGGTTCAGTGGTTTAGTGTTGACCTATAAACCAGGAGGTTGTTGGAGACGGGCAGGAGGCAGCTGATCAATGATGCTCCTCTGATCTGCAGATCCTCGTCCCACTCTCTCCTCATCATTCTGGGGGGAGGATATATTGTATGATTGGGCCTCTCAACCCCCCAACAACAGGGAACGACTCCGAGCAGGGAAAGGGATTGAGACCTGAATTCTGGAAGATCGCTCGGTGGGGCGGTGTAGAGGATGGATCTGAAGGGCAGGATGGAGAGAGCATGGGTGTGTAGACGGCTACACAGGCAGTGGGAAGAGGAGGGTGGAGCTGGGCCACATGGTTGAATGACTAGAACCTGGTGACCTGATGAGTAGAGAGTGACAGAGGGGAGGAGTGGGGCACCCAAGGGATGGGAGAGCTGTTCATGGGGACCCCTCACTTATTAACTCCTGGGAGCCTGGCCAACTCCCCACCTCATACGTGCTCTCTCCAGTGCTCCTTCAGCTCTGGGACTTAGCACACGTTAACATTACTCCTTTGTACATATAATTCCCGTCCAGATGTGGAGACCCTTGGAGGGGCACCTTCTGCCACTTACCCTGTGTGTGACTGGGCAAGTGATGAACCTCCCTGCGCCTTTATTCATTCATCAACAAAAGGGGGCCAACAGAGTGCCTCCCCTCAACGTGAAGAGCTGTGCAGTTCACGAGAAGGGCTGAGAACGGTGTCTGCACAGGGTAAGCACTAATGTCTCACCCCATCATCTATCTGTGGGCGTCCCGCACCAGGTGCAGCGCTGACGAGCACTCGAGGTGTGAAGGAATCACGAACACGCAGGGACCCTGCTAAGTGAGGGAGAGATCGATGGGAGGACCAGAAGTGCTTCATGTCCTTAATAAGGTCACAGTCACAGACACCAATGCAAATCCCAAATCACCAACATAAGGAGGCCTATGTGAAGTATCAAGTAAGTAAAACAGAGAGAAAGTCTCTACAACTTAAAGAGAGACGGATGGGGTCCCTGAAGGTGGGGTGACCAGAGCGGGCTTCCTGGGCATGGTCGTGAGGCCACTGATGCAGTGGGGGCTGAGGAGGTGGGGGAACTGTGCCCGGTTGGCTGGACACCTGCCCACGTCCCAGGAGTGCCCCTGCCTCCACTTCTCTGTGTCCCCTCTGGCACCAGGTGAGGTCAGTCAGTCACACCGCAGTCCACACACCTGAGGTCACAGCACTTGTTACAATCTCCACGCACATCTGCACACTCTCCTAACCAATCCCTGCACCGAGGCTCAATGGGACAGAGTGCGAACTCTGGAGTTTCAGTACAAAGGAAACCATTGTTATTCAAGTTAAAACAGGACAGAACCGGCTGCAGGTACCCTGGCACAGTTAGAATTTCTCACAAGTAACCCTAAAAATAGAAACCGTGAAAGGCAACAAAAAACACATAAAAATACAAAGTTTAGTCTTGCAAAAAAACAAACAAACAAAAAAACCCCTGAATCTGATTAAGCCTCTAGATTCAGCTACCAATTTACAGAAAATATAGAGGACAAAGAAATCTGTTCAATTACATACAGGATGAAATCAGGAAAATCCAGACCGTGGGAAAACCTACAGGACAAAAGAACTGGTTTCTTCAACAAGTAAACTGCAAAGGTGAGAGAGCCAGAGATAGAAGGGATTATAAATTAAAAGAGACTTAAGAGGCAGGCCAACAACTGTAAAGGGCAGGTACTGATTCAAATACATTTTCCTAATACAAAATTTAAGACCATGTTAACAATCCGAACTTTGATTAGATATTTGATTACGTTAAAGAATTATTGTTAATGCTTTTTCAAATGTGATAATGATATGGTGGTTGCATTAAACAAAACAAAAACACAAAAAAAGCATTTTTTTTTCTTTTAGAGATACACCCCGAAATATTATAGGTGGATCTGCTTCAAAATAATTTGGGATGGACATAATGAGTAGGAAATAGAAGGACACAAAACTGGTTGTGAATTGATAATTGTTGGAACTGAATAAATAATGGGTACATGAGGGGTCATCTACTCTACTTCCAAATATATTAGAAATTTTCAATGATTATAAAGAAAGTGCAAATTAATCTTCTAGACCAAATAAATAAAGAATCCTAAGCTTAAATGTAAAATGAGACTTTTTCTCCAAAATAATAAAACACCTATGTTAAGAAGGACAGTCACAATGTGTCAGCGAGGTAAGCTCTCACCTCCCATTAGAGGTGAGGGAAGAGTCCGAGGACGATGGAGCTGCAGGCCCAGCGCACTGCCCGTCAAGAGAGGGCGCTCACCCCACCCAGGCGTGGCCTAGAGAGCCGGCCGGTGGGGCAGAAACTGCACTGTCAGATTACCTTCAAACCATCTCCCATGGCCTATGAACTGCATTTGATATATCAATGGCTGCATGGATGTGTATGCTATGGGCACTGTAACTGCCCTGGTCGCTTGTGGCAGCCGGGGATGCTCAGCGTGTGTAGACGATGACCATTATAAGTAAAATGAATGCATGTATGAGGCACCTGCAGAGAAGTGGGCTTCTGACCAGGACCCCTGAAGGGGACCCTTCTGCATGCCATATGGTTCTGTGTGCTTATTCTTGAACTTCGGACTGGTGACCATTCCTAGGTTATTACAAATAGAATATCCTGTCTATGAATTTCTAAGAAACCTTGGTACACAAGAGAGGTGTTTTTTCCCCCAAAGAGACACCATGGAGAGTTTAGCTAACCCTTTGGATAAAAAAAGTAATGACTTACCACGCAAAGAAGCCAAAGCACAACATAGAGTATCTGTGTCTTAGAGAAGAGATCTTGTCCAAATTTTATGCAAACAATAGCTTCCAGGAAAGCAATGACCCTAGTTAAACAAAGAACAAGAGGTTAAATACTAATTCACATTATCAGTGCATATACCTTCCCAGAAATATGCATTATTCCATTAAAAAGTTCACAGAATTTGGTCATAAGATTTCCGCCCCAAACAGTGGTAGCAGGTCCCCCACAAAATGACACAGTTCTACCCCACTGCACTTCCTTCAAACATAAAATACATTTGGCCCCTGAACAATATGGGTTTGAACTGTGTGCGTCCACTTATATGTGGACTTTTTTTCTATAAATACTGTAAATGTGTTTTCCTTATGATTTTCTTAATAACACTTCCTTTTCTCTAGCTTACTTTAGTGTAAGAATGCATATACAATACATATAACATACAGATATGTGTTAACTGTTTATATCATAGGAAAGCCTTTTCTGTTCAACAGCAGGCGACTAGTAGTTAAGTTTGGGGGGAGTTAAGAGTTATATGCAAATTGTCAACTTCAGGGGTTGATGTCCCTGATCCCCATGTTGTTCAAGGGTCAATTGTGTGTGTGTGTGTGTGTGTGTGTGTGTGTGTGTGTGTGTAATATATATATATACACAATTATATATACGCATACACATATATATTTAATAAAAAGTTTATTTTACTATTATTCCACTTTTCTTTTTGTAAAGACTTTGTTTTTTAGAGTGGTTTTGGGTTCACAGGAAAATTGAGAAGGTAGAGATTTCTCTTACACCGCCTGCCCCCCGACACGCACAGCCCCCCACCCCACTGTCAACAGCCTGCCCCAAAGTGGTACACGGGTTACAACTGACGAACCTACACTGACACGTCAATATTGTCTCATGTCCACAGCTGACATTAGGGCTCACTCCTGATGTTGTACCTTCTAGGGGTCTGGACAAATGCGCAATGACATATCCACCACTACAGAATCATGCAGCGTAGTTTCCCGGCCCTAAACATCCTTTGCACTCTGCCTATTCATCCCTCCGCCCCTCCCCAGACACAATAAAATACGTTTTACTTCTTCCTTCGCTCTAAGACTAAAATCTCAGGTCATCCATTTCCAGAGCTGGAGGCACCTGGTCTCATCCAGCTTGGGGCCTGGTACCCCAGGGTGGACAGCCACCACCTGCTGGAACCTCAAAGGACAGGGAACCCCCTACCTTTGCAGGAGGCCCACTCCACCGCCCAATCTCTGGATGCTGAGAAGCCTTTCCTTCTCTCAGGCTGGTATCTGCCTACTTCTTCTACCTGTGGGTCCTAACTCTGCCCTCCATGGCACACAGGCTGAGTCTGAGCCAGCAAGTGAGTCTTCCAATAACATGAAGGCTGCAATCACAGTCCCTCCAGCCTTCTAAGAATTTCCAGATTCACTATCCCCTATGTTTGCTGACAATATAAACTTTTTATCCTCTCTTGATCTGTAAGCAATTTTGCTAAATACAAAAATGTTTAAAAAAACACTTCATGCTTTATTCTTTTAATGAAAACACCAAAGAAAAAAAAAGCCACTCTTATGTTCTAATCTTCACTTACAAATATAAAAATCAAACATGTATTAAGGTTCAGAGCTCAAGGTAAGAACGGATGAGGTGAGGGTGACACAGCTGCCTGTGATCCCAAAGACTATTCAACACATACTGGTTCCAGACACATCCGGGTTAGTGCTCCCCTCGAGGGGGGATCTGCAGTCGGGGCCTGGGCAGCTGCACAGACACCCTCAAAGGGAAAGGGCCCAGAGGCCCTGGGTCCCCCTACCACCGGCTAACAGGGGGGTCACTGCAATCATCAAATGTGCGGGCGCTCCAAACAGCCGGGAGCCTGGAGCCAGAGACACCTCAGCAAAACAGGAAATCTCCAGAATGTATCTGTAGAGTCTGGGGCTGTCTTTTCCCCTCATCCTCACCAAACGAGGTTTGGGAGTGGTTGGCCTGAGTCTGTGGAGACTGCCCCAACCCCAACAAAGCACCGTTTTAGCTGAGGTACCCGGGAGGCTTTAGGGGTAGGTCTGAGAGTCCTGGGGTTCTGAGGTTTAGAGCGTGAGCTGACACTAGAGGGCAGCGAAGCTTTGCTTACTTCCAGGCTGCAGTGAGGGGAAGGGTGCCTGTGAGTGAACATACAAAGAACAGTTAACCTGTAGCGGGGACTTGAACTACAAGGGAATGTTCAGCCCAGGAAGGAGGTGTGCCCGTCTGCCCTTAGCTCAGGCAGAGGCCCTGAGCTTATTGTGAGGGATTTCTGGATATTTACTCATGAGTCACCTTTCAAAAGCACCGTGACCAGCAGACCAGATCTGTGTTTCTCAAACTTCTGTGATCTGAGACCCACGGCAGAAACACACTTTTTATTGTGGCCCAGTACACACACACACACGCACACACACACACACACACACACTGAAACAAGTTTCACAAAGTACTCTGTCCCCTTACGCTAACATTTTTCTTCCTATTTTGCTTTAAGATGCAGGTCTGACCTCACAGCTGACTTCATAAGGATCTCAAGTTTATTCTGAAGAACTTAACTTCTCAGTCACCAACTTTAGGATGTGCTTTGCTCCTACGCTAAGGACTCTTAGCTAAGCCACTGTCCATGCATGTGGCCTTCTCAGTGGGGTGACCGCTGAGCAAAGACTGGCTGGGAAGGGGGCAGTGGGGCGGCCAAGAGTGAGGGGAAGGGGCAGTGTTGAGTCTTAGAGTAACGTGGTCTGTAGGGCCTCCCTAGGACTTACCATGATTCAATTTACATTTTAATGTGACCCACCTGGTGGGCTGAACTGAGCGCTGCTGAGGGGACAGGAGTGGGAGAGAGCGGTTGGAGCTGTGGAGATGTGAGAGGCGCTATCCCCAACAATCACGTGGCCTCTCCAATCACCAGCACTGCCCCAGGAGGACTCCAATAAAGAACATCCTTTCGGAAGGTTAACGTTACTTTTGTACAAGACTCAAATGGCTGCTACTTTGGGGCCTGGGCCGGGTGGGAGCCTGTACTGGGCCTGTCAGCTGGGACAGCGCACCCTCTGGCCCACCTGTGGGGGGGGCGGGGGGAGCGGGGATGCTGGGGCGGGGGGAGGCCTCCCTGAACTCAGTGCAAATTGAAATCTCTCTGGTCTTTACCAAACTGACCTACTGTGGTTTGATGAAATTCCATCAGGGCTCCCTTTGGTGCCATTTTTATCTCGAATTACAAGGGGGGAAGCACATAAACTCTGGGCGGAGGCTGGTCAGCGCTCACACTCTCAGCTCCCGTCTTTGGAGCCTGCTCTTCACAGGCTGGGGACGAAGCCGGCGGTGCAGAGCTGGGTAAAGAACTCCTCGGTGCACAGAACAAGAAAGCAAGCAGGCGACTGCAGACTGGAAGCTCGGGACTCAGAGTGTGTAAGCTGGGGGCGGGGGGTGGGGGGGTGCCCTGTACCGCACAGCACTGCCCACAGCTGCCCAGGAGGCTCTAGCGGGGCTCCAGGCCGGGGTGAGCCTCCCCTCCCCTCCCCCAGTGGAAGTGAGGCACGGATAAGGTGACCCAGCTATTACACCATCGCACAAAGCCAGGAAGCATTCCACAGTGAGTCCGTTCTGATTAGGGGGAAGCATTCCACAAGTGAGTCCGTTCCTTTTTGGAGGAAGTGGTAGCCGGGTGGGTGGGGGCCTTACCAGAAAGAACACTTCCACTGGGCTCCTGGAACTCTGACCTCCCGAGAACCCGGGCAGGGAGGCGGGGGGTGAGAAGAGGGCCAAGTGGGGATACCCAGCACAGTTCCGCTCACTTGTTCTGATGCATATTAGGGGTTGGGGCAGGCTGTCATTTGAGGAAAGGGATTCAGCTGCTAAAAAACATAACTGAAAAATAGCCCACTACTGCCAGGAGCGTGGGGCTGTCGTGCAGGTGCCTCTGAATAAGGGGGCAGGGAGGCAGGATGAAGGGGCACCATCACAGGAGGATGGGATGAGGGAGGGTGCTGGGAGAGGGTGAGCACCGAGGGCCTGAAACGGAGAGTGGACTGGAGGGAAGGCAAGATGAGGGTGGGAGGAGGCTGTGAAACTCAGTCACCAGGATCTGTGGAAAGTAGTAATTTTTCCCTACTATAGGTTTTCATCAAATATATACTTTCACACTCAATTTAGAAGTTAGCATTTTGAATCTAAGTGACCTAAGGGACTGAAAATCACGTACAGATTTGCTGGATGTCTCTAGAACTTCAAATGCTAAGTGGCACGTGAATCGTTCATGGTGTTTAAGAACCACTGGTCTGGCATATTGAAGATGGTCTCACATTTCACATGAGGGGGGGATACTGTAAATTAGATAACCTGTGGTTTCTTTCATCACTTAAATAATAGTAAATTCAGATACAGCATTTGTATCCATAACAAGACAATAAATTATGACCATGTGGCTAAGTGTTAATTCTCTTGGGGATAATGAACTTACACCTTGGAATATATCAAGTAGCTGTTTTGCAGGGTCTTTCTTTTTTTTAATATATTTTATTGATTTTTTAAAAAAATATATTTTATTGATTTTTTACAGAGAGGAAGGGAGAGAGATAGAGAGTTAGAAACATCGATGAGAGAGAACCGCACTGGGGATGTGCCTGCAGCCAAGGTACATGGCCTTGACTGGAATCGAACCTGGGACCCTTCAGTCCGTAGGCTGACGCTCTATCCACTGAGCCAAACCGGTTAGGGCTGCAGGGTCTTTTTTTAAAAAATATATTGATTTTTTACAGAGAGGAAGGGAGAGGGATAGAGAGTTAGAAACATCGATGAGCAAGAAACATCGACCAGCCGCCTCCTGCACACCCCGCACTGGGGATGTGCCTGCAGCCAAGGTACATGGCCTTGACTGGAATCGAACCTGGGACCCTTCAGTCCGTAGGCTGACGCTCTATCCACTGAGCCAAACCGGTTAGGGCTGCAGGGTCTTTTTTTAAAAAATATATTTTTATTGATTTCAGAGAGGAAGGGAAAGGGAGAGAGAGAGAGAAACATCAATGAGAGAGAGAATGATGAGAGAGAATCATTGATTGGCTGCCTCCTACATGCCCCCGACTGGGGATTAAGCCCGCAACCCAGGTATGTGCCCTTGACTGGAATCGAACTGGAACCTCCAGTCTGCAGGCCGACACTCTATCCACTGAGCCAAACCAGCTAGGGCTTTACAAGGTCTTTTTGATGTGAAAAACATAAAAAGTATAGGTAATGCCATCACAAAATGATGTCCCAAACTTATCACCAAATTCAGATGATATTGGAAAAATCCATTTTGTATCTAATTTATTTAATAAAATAAGGCATCTGAGTTCTAGGTGGGAGATACCTTTGATTTCCTAATATTTCTTTAAAAGCAGTTTCTATACCCTCTTTCTATAATTTGCCAATTAACTATTCTAATCTTAAGTCAGAAAAGGTAACGTTAATAAAGGAAACCATATGCTAACACCAATAAATCAACAAACAAGTGCTGGCGAGGATGTGGAGAAAAGGGAACCCTCATGCACTGTTGGTAGATTGCAAATTGGTGCATTCACTATGGAAAGGAGTATGGAGGCTGCTTAAAAAGATTAAAAACAGAACTGCCACATGACCCAGTAGTTCTATTTCTGGGTATATATCCAAAGAAACCCAAAACACTAATTGGAAAAAATATGTGCACCTCTATGTTCACTGCAGCATTATTTACAATAGCCAAGATACCGAAGCAACCCAAGTATCTATCAATAGACAAGTAGATAAAGATGATGTGATACATATACACAATGAAATATCACTTGGCCATAAAGAATGAAATCTTAACATTTGTGACAATATGGATGGACCTAGAAGGTATTAATTTTGCTGAGTGAAATAAGTCAGAGAAAGACAAACAGCATACGATTTCACTTATATGTGGAATTTACATAAACAAACAGACTCACAGGTACAGAGAACAAACTGATGGTTCCCAGAGGGGGAGGTTGGGGACTGGGTGAAAAAGGTGAAGGGATTGAGAAGTACAGATTGACAGTTACAAAACAGTCAGGAGGATATCAAGTACAGCATAGGGAATACAGTTAATAATATTGGGATAACTACTATGCTGCTAGGTGGGTACGAGACTTACCAAGGGGGATCACTTCGTAAATTATATAAATGTCTAACCACTATGCTATACAGCTGAAACTAATATAAAATAATATTGAATGTCAACTCTAATTGAAAAATAAATGTAAAAAAATAAAAACAAACAAGCAAAAATATCTACTAACATTTGGAAAAGTCAAATTTGAAGCTTTTAATCTACCTTAATTGAAAGGGATTATAAGGGAATTATCTAATTCACTGTATTTTATACTTTATCTTCTGAGAATAAAAAAAACTAAGGTTAAAAAAACCTCCACAAATGAAAGCCATCTAAAAACATCAGCAAGCCTTCCTAGGAAACCTGCATTGAAAGGCATTCAACACAGGGTCAGGAAATAGTAAAAGCGATTTTGAGGCATAAGTGTTTTTTAAGCCTCCACTGGGCAGGTACTTACCCAAACACCCAGCACTGGGTCCCCACGCGCTTGCACTGCGTGTCGGTGAGGTAAGCGTAGTACTGTCTGAAAGGACAAAGGGGGAATTCACTGAGCTTCTGTAAGACCAGCCAGTCAACATGGAGTTGAATTACTGTGACAGATGAATAGACAGATGTCCTGTCCTGTTCCACGCACGCCAGCTGCCTGGTCTAGTTCTTTAAGGAACTAGGAAGCTGGTGACTGTTGAGATGTTCCTGTGAGAGGTTAGGAGTTCGGGCTGGGCTGCAAGGAGGGGAGCCTGGTTATTGGCAAAGATGGTCTTGGTTCAGGGACAGGCTCCCAGAGCCCTGAGCCAAAGCAGCCCTAGTGGGCGCCTCAGTCTCCCTCTGTGAAGGCGATTCTGAGAGTCACCGGTGCTGTCATTAACTGTCTCCTCTGGATCCCTCCAGGCCAAGGTGGCTGATGGTAACCAGGCAAAAAGCATAGATGTTTCCTGGCTCTCAGAGACCAGAATGGACCTCGCGGTCACTGAATGCCAACGATTTTGAATGTTACTGACAAAATAAAAAAATTTTTTTAAAAAGTGGGTGGGCAATGACATAGAGTTGAAAGACTTAGAGCAACACCTACCCAACAGAAATACAATAAAAGCCGCAAATGCAATTTAAAATTTTCCAATAGCCACATAAGAAATGCAAAAATGAACAGTTGAAATTTTCATAATCTTTGTTATTTAACCCAATCTTTTGGAAACATTATAAAGAAGTGCTGTATATTGTTTTTGTGCTAAGTCTCCACAGTCTGGGGTGTTTCACATTATAGCACATTTCGGTGTGGACTAGCCACACTCTAGTGCTCAACCCGTCCCTTCAGAAGCTGCATCCGAACCAGGAGCTCATCATCGTTTTGGGATAACAAACTTTGAGGATTTTATGAAAGCCATCTATAAAGGCATATAAAACACACAGAATTTTGCATTACACTTCAGGGGATTCACTTATACCTAAAGCTCATCCAGAACTATCATCTCTTTACCCAAAGACCCCGCTGAAGAATTCTAGTAATAAAGAATTCAGGTCTTTGCCCAGCCGATGTGTCTCAGTGGTTGAGCATCGACCTATGAACCAGGAGGTCATGGTTCAAGTCCCAGTCAGGGCACATGCCCAGGTTGTGAGCTCAATCCCCAGTGTAGGGCATGCAGGAGGTAGCTGATCAATGATTCTCTCTCATCATTGATGTTTCTGTCTCTCTCTCCCTCTCCCTTCCTCTCTGAAATCAATAAAAATACATCACAAAAATATATTAAAAATATTGAGTGTCAACTGTTATTAAAAAAATAAATAAATATCATTTATGACTTCAGATCTACCATAACAACATTTGTATTTTTCAATAATCTCATTAAAAAGGGAACCTCAACATCACTGCTACTCATGTTTTTTAATAAGCACTGGAGATTATAAGGGGTCTGAAAACAATGTTGTGGTTTTGATTATTCACTTCCGTTACTGAGGTCTGAGCAAAACATGTTCTTCATATTATGAACATATAATTCTGTACAATGATCGTTTCATGGAAAATCTGCTAGTTTCTGTGACTTCCCTCACGCTGAACAGGAGCATACAGAGCAGGTTAACGTGCTCCAGTGACAGTCAGACTCATACAGCATACCTCACTGTGGGCGCCGTGATGCCGCCAATAAAGAGAATCCTACACCAACTCAGTGGATGACCGGCTTGGAACACAAAGATATGTTTCAAGAAGAAGGTGTTCAACTCAGTCAGCTGAAAAAGAAGGAGGCAGCAGTCAACCTGGTACTTCATTCTAAGTCATAGTCATATACTCCCTTATGGGAATTCTACAACTAAAAATAACTGGTCTGTTCAAAGCATTTTCAGAGGACACCTGGGGTCTTCCAAGGGTTGCTACTGAGACTTGTAATAGCCGGTACAACATGGGCATCAGCCAACGGGGGTCCAGAGGGAGGCACTGGGGTGCTGGGAGAAGCACATGGGGGCACCAGCTACTTGTCATGCTTCCTGTTTCACACAGTTGTCACTTGGGTCAGGTGTGTGATCTGCTGGGATAGTCACGGTTCAATTCCTGGTCAGGTCACACGCCTCAGTTGCGGGTTTGATCCCCAGTAGGGGGCATACAAGGAAGCAGCCGATCAATGATTCTCTCATCATTAATGTTTCTATCTCTCACTCTCTCTTTCCCTAAAATCAATGAAAACATATTTTAAAAAATAAATTACCCAAAGTGGCAACAGCCTAGACACAATTTTAAAAATCACACATTGAATTTGAAACTTAAAAAAAAAAAGCCTTGCATTAGTTCCTTTGGTCCTGAAAATGATCTTTCTAAAAAGCAATCCAATGCCTAACTCATTGGGTGATGGATGCTTACTATGAGCTCCTTTAGCAGAATTTTAATTTGTTCCTTGTCATTCAAAGATTCCTATTTTAAAATGCCTTCATGATGAAACATCTAGCTGGTAAGCAATGTCAACTAGCATCACCTCTAAATTCTTGGATAGTTTTCTTTTTTCCCCTAGTTCTGGGCATCTGAAAAGAATACCTGCCAGATGATCATGAAAAGGTATATTCCAGCCACTCTCTGAAATGAAGACTTGGGGTCGAACCATCGAACGTAGGTCCAGCTGGCAGGAGTGAACTGCAGCACGGCTCTTTTGATTTTCCCAGTGGTGGTGTGGATGTCCCTGTAAGAAGAGAACAGCTCCAGTGAGAATCCGAAGAGAGAAGAAAGGGGAAGAACAAAAACCCCAAAACAAGAAAAAACAAACAAAAAACCCCTCTGCGCTGACTGTTTACAACCAATGCTCCGCACAAGAAGATGCCTTTCCGTGTGAACTGTCTCTGCAACCAGGGCCTCTCTCTGCACAGGTGACACTCGGGAAGTCCGGGATGACAGGCACAGCGCAGAGCCCAGGTCCCGCAGAGCCCAGGTCCTGCAGAGCCAGGAGAGGCCTTGCTTGGTGAGTGGCTGACGAAAGAAGCTGAGAGGCACTGGAGACCACCTTCCGGAGCCAGGCAGGAAGGAGGAGGGCGCCAGCAAGAATCCGATTCCCTCCACTGTTTGCCTCCCAGATTGGGGCGTTTTAGTAAGAGGACATGCTCCACATTCTCGCAGTCTCCCACATCTGCACTCACCCTGTTTCTCCCTCAGATAAGGGAGCCGTGATTTTTAACCTTATTTCTGATCCCAGGATGGACTCAATTAAAAATGTCATATGCCCATGACAGAAAGTCACATATTACAGATGAGAACATTTAGGCTCAGAGAGAGCAACTGGAGGACGCAGGCCCACTCTGCAAGCCTGGGCGCGGGGGTGCATGCCAGGCCTGCCTGGCTAGTGCAGGAGCCGAAACCCAGGGTACACAGCAGTGAGCAGTGCTGACTTACATCAGGATCTTTAAGTCTCAGACTGTGCTAAGTGCTGAAGGCACAAGTGCAAACAAGTCAGGCCTTTATTCCTTTGGAGGGAGGTGGGGGAAGTGGAAGGAAACCAGGTTTGTTCCTCATTCACTCACCTACCCATCGACAAGCATGTACTGAGAAAACCTTGCAGCAAGCACATTTGCGGCAAAAAAGCAATAGCAAAATACAACTATCCAAAGTAAACAAGAACTATGAAGGACCTGTATTTTATAGTAAAGAAGTTGTTAATTCAACTTAAGTGAATCTATAGTCATTTGTACATTTCATAGAACTTTTAAAAAAGCACCAATGGGATTTTCTGTTAAAGTTTGTTGACCCAACAAAACAATTCTCAAGTCGAATTTAAAGCATAAATATATGAAAGTAGGGAAGCATTATGTCAGTATTTAAGGAGCCGGACAGTCTGACACAAATTCAGACTCAACAGTTTGCTGGTTATATGTCCTTCAGTGAATTACTAAACCTAAGTCTCTGTATGGTCATCCCTAAAATGAGAGGGATGTAGTGTCTACCCCTCGGATTGATAGAAAGCTCAAATGCCATACTGCTTACAGAGCTTGCTTGGAGCAGTATCCAGCACAACTGCGGGTTGTTACATTATATATGTACTGCCTTCAATATATTAACAAGCAACCTTTCCAGTCATTGGCTAAAGAAACAATTCTAAAATTTCTTATAATAAAAAGACTAAACCATTAAAGAATTAGAAGAAAATATGGGTTAACATTAACCTAAACAAAAAGATTTAAAGCTTTTAAAGTTTAAATGACAAAATTACCACAAAAAAATTAAAAGAGATGGCAAAATGGAAAATCACATTTATGACAAATGTTAAAATCCTTAATCCAGAAAAAGCACTAATGAAAGAGAAAAATCTAATAGAAATACACTAGAAATTTAATATCACACAATTTTATGTGTAATAAAATTGACAAAGCTTAAAAATAAAATTCAAAGCAATAATGAAATGAACACATATTCATTGGTGTATACAGGTGAGAACATAAATTGGTATATTCTACTTATAAGAATTTATGTTAAAAAAATCAGATATGCACACAAAGATACATATTCAAAACGTCCACTTTTTTATAAAAGTGAAAAGTTTGAAATAACTAAATGCTCATAAAAGGGAATTGTTTAAATACCTTATGGTTTATCCATATGTTGGAATATGAAGAAACCCTTTAAAATTATATTTTTTAAAAATTTAAATGCTGGAAAATGCTCATATTTTGTTATATAAAGTTTTAAACACAATAAAAAAGACTATTTTCATTATCTCTACCGCGTTCTTTTCCTCCTTATCAATGGCATGGCTCCTGCCAGTCAAACTGAGGAGCAAGTTCAGAGAAGCAGGATGAAGAATGACGGGGTGTGCACTGTTCTCCACAGAGGAGAGGAGGGACACGCAACTAGACAGTCAGAGACAACTACCTGACGACGTAACAAGTGAGCCAGGTCAGGAAAGTGAAGGACCGTGGCCCCTGGGAACACAGGCAGACCCAGGCGGACGGGAGTATATACATGGGCTCAGGGCGCTCGGTTCCCTGGAGGGTGTGGAGAAAGGTACCCTGCTGAGTCCACGGAAGCACACTTTGTCCACTTTGTCCTAAAGACCACAAGAAGCTATCACATGATGAATGGGACATTCTTTAAAAAATCAGTCCAGCAATGTGTGAGGAGGCTTTGAGGGGTTACCTTGGAAAGAGGGGGGCTAATTAATCCAGCGATGGCAGTCTGAATGCAGGCTGAGGCACACAGGTGGAAAGGAGAGTTTTGAGAAAATCATAAATGACTTAGTACTTTCTAGATGAATGCCTAAAATTAGGTTTCTAATCATTTATGAGTTTCAATGACCAATGTGTAATTTACTTCTTGTCATCAAAGACTGTGCCGTAGGCTGCATCTCCGACAGCAGTTCCGGGCTCGCGGGGAAAGCTGTGGCGCTGTCCAGAGGGGCGCGGCTCACCTGAAGCTGGCCCAGTGGTAGGTCCTCATCTCTAAGAACCGGCAGACGACCATGCCCAGCCAGATGCCGCCGCCGTTGCACAGCAGGATGTCCAGGACCACCTGGTCCCACCAGCACTCAGCGAAATTGGGCAGGAGATGCATGAAGAAAAGCTGAGGACACAACAGACGATGGTGGTAACATAAAAATAAAAAATGGAGCACCACACATAAAGATAAATTTCCTTTTTTTAAAAAAAATATTTTTTAATTGATTTCAGAGAGGAAGGGAGAGGGAGAGATAGAAATATCGATGACAGAGAATCATGAATTAGCTGCCTCCTGCATGCCCCCTACTGGGGATCGAACCCGCAACCCAGGCATGTGCCCTGACCAGGAATCCAACTGTGACCTCCTAGTTCCGTGGTCAGCAAACTGTGGCTCGCGAGCCACATGCGGCTCTTTGGCCCCTTGAGTGTGGCTCTTCCTAAGCCTTAGGAGTACCCTAATTAAGTTAATAACAATATACCTACCCATATAAGTTAAGTTTAAAAAATTTGGCTCTCAAAAGAAATTTCAATCGTTGTACTGTTGATATTTGGCTCTGTTGACTAATGAGTTTGCCGACCACTGTCCTAGTTCATAAGTCGATGCTCAACCACTGAGCCACACCAGCCGAGCCAATTTCCTTCTAATACATGTTTTAGGAACAGTTGTTGATATGTCAGTTTTTCCTGATGTATTAAAAAAAAAAGTAGGGTTTGTAATCTAGTTCTTGTTTTTTATATTGTGGTTTGCAAACAGTACTGATGCAGACAGCTCATCTTTTGACAGAGGCCTTTAAAGAAATGATGGCCCCTCTTTACAAAATACTACTGATGAGCTGCGCTGGCTAAGGGCTACACGACAAGGACTCAGGAGGGTAAAGGAGAGAAGTTCTCAGACCTGCCAACAAAGCACTGGCATAATCCTCAAAATTAGCAGCTTGGTAATTGAAGCTGTGCATTTTAGAAATATTCCACTCCCTGTTTATTTGGGTAAAACAGGGAGGAAGCTGTAAACATAAAGTAAAAAAGCTAGACCTTGATGACATGATATACGGAACTGATAGCTTAATGGGAAATCTCACACTAACTGATTCCCAAAAATGATCATCTTTTATGAAGCACCGATGATGAGCAGACGGTAAGACAAAATGAAATCAAGGTACTTGATCTCCAGGGCAGGAGTCAGATGTTCATCTGGAACCACACAATAGGGCAGGCTGTGGAAGTGTTACCATGGTGACATAAAAGGAGCACAGAGGGGACAGGAGTCATCCTGAGAGAAGGCAATTGCACAGGCTTCTGCACGGAAGGTATCCTGAAGTGGGATCATTAAGGCCAGAAGCGACTGGCTTCGGGAGACAGATGGAGACGAGGCATTTCAGAAAGGGGAACAGTAGTGTCCAGGGTGGAACAGAAGTCTACTGCACAATGTTGTTCAAAACAAGGGCAGAACAGCTGTGTCCGGGACAGACACCCTGCCGCGTGAAGGCCCGTTTTAAAGTCTGAAATTACAGAGAAACTGCCTGGGGTTCTCTAAGGAGGGAACCCCATAATTACAAAGTAATGTAATTACAAAGTGATAGAAGAGAAGAGAATTACTCTGGAGTAATATAATAAATACTACAAAATAAAACTACTCATGAGAGCATTTCATGGACTGTGAAACATTACCAATGCACGTGTATGAGGCGCCTGCCTCCTTAGCGTGCCTGCTGCCGAGAGGTACAAAGCAGCTCCTGCAGGTGACGGTGGGGCCTGCGCTCTGACCCAGGTGGGTCACTACCCTGAGGCACATTCCCAGGCTTCCAGCCATGAGGCGGAGCATCAGCTCTTACTCGGCAGCCGGTGATGACACAGTTGCTGAAACGAAGCGGCTGGGGGTGGCATGGAGAACACCGCAGCCTGGGGAGAACCCTGCTCCTCTAGGTTAGGGTCAGGATGATGACTGGCTTGGAGAAACAGGCTGTGCACATGGCCAAATTGTGTTTCTTGTGAATGAATAAGAGTAATATAATAGCCCTAACTGGTTTGGCTCAGTGGATAGAGCATCGGCCTGCGGACTGAAGGGTCCCAGGTTCGATTCCAGTCAAGGGCATGTACCTTGGTTGAGGGCACATCCCCAGTAGGGAGTGTGCAGGAGGCAGCTGATCAATGTTTCTCTCTCATCGATGTTTCTGACTCTCTATCCCTCTCCTCTCCTCTCTGTAAAAAATCAATAAAATATATTTTTTAAAAAAGAGTAATATAATAACTAAACAATAAATGAGTTCGTTCCCCAAGTTTCATTTTGCTAATGGTTTTTCAAGAATATATCTCTTTTCATTCATTAAATGAGACAATACGTTTGATTACTGAGATGTAACGCTGTACCGGTAATTCATTCTTTAGCTACAAAACATCATCTATGCCCTAGTAATTCCTAAACACACAATCCTATTTATTTCAAGCTGGAAACTCGTTACTGGGTAAACTACCTATTTACTTCTAAGCAAATCTCATTATCCTTTATTTGTCTCACTTAGGATTTCAATTTCATTCTTTAGCTTTATTTCATTTGTGTGTTTTTTAAATTTTTTATTTATTGATTTTAGAGAGAAAGGGAGGGAGAGAAACACTGACTTGTTCCACTTACTTATCCACTTATTATGAAGCATTCATTGGTTGCTTCTTGTATGTGCCCTGACCAGTGATCAAACCTGCAACCTTGTCGAATGGGGATGATGTTCTAAGCAACTGAGCTACCCGGCCAGGGCTCATTGGTTTCTCTTTAAGATTTGTGACATAGAGGCACAGTTTAAGTTAGCAAAAAGCTAATTTCTTTCTCACAAAAATATTCCTAAGGGGGTGTTTTCAATGCAGTTTTGTTCCCGACACTGGAGAATGGATACTTGACTGTGAACTGACGGACCAGCTTCTTCCTCCATATAAACTATCCACACTGAGGGTCCAGATGACGGCCCGCCCCCTTCTTACCTCAGTTAGCTCCCAGGTGATGCTGATGGTCCAGCAGAGACCATAACTGCGGATCAGTAAGGCCTTCATGGCCCAGCCCCAGAAATGTCCAAATGCAAATATATCGAAATGGCTGATAATCCTCTCCCAGGTGATAACATGGCAGTTCACAGCATACTCCTGTTTGAAGTAAAAAGGGGAATAATTAATGATACTCTAGAAATCAACTGGCTCCCAGGATTCTGAAAATAAACAGAAACTGATGTGACCTTAATAACTAATATATGTCCTGCCCAACAAAAATGTTTTCATAACTGAAGATTCTTGAGGAAATAAGGATAAGCATTAATTAGAGTTTATGAATTAAATTGCTTTGCTCTGAACTGCAAAAGCTGGGTTAAAATGAGAAGTAAAATAATTTTACAAAGGCTTACACATCTCAAAGGGGAATCACATATGCTCTGTCACCTGACCACAGGGCAACTGTGTTAGGTCAGTAACAAAACATAAATAAAGCCCTAGCCGGTTTGGCTCAGTGGATAGAGCGTCAGCCTGCAGACTGAAGGTCCCTGGGTTCAATTCCAGTCACGGGCACATGCCTGGGTTGCAGGCTCGATCCCCAGTAGGAGGCGTGCAGGAGGCAGCCGATTAATGATTCTCTCTCATCATTGATGTTTCTATCTCTCTCTCCCTCTCCATTCCTATCTAAAATCAATAAAAATATATATTTTTAAAAGTCCAAGAAAATTGTGGGGGAAATATATCTGAGACATCTTTCTCCTAATCTCTAAGATTTCATAGACTTCGGTGAGCATGAAAGCACTTCTTCTTCTTCTTCTTCTTCTTCTTATTATTATTATTATTATAACTGTATAACTGAAGACTAGCCCAAAAGGCAAGTACACATTTTAGAGCCAAAGGGATCTTAACCAATTTGTGCTCTGAGCAAAATACTTATCTATTTTAAGTTTCTATTTTCTCCTTGGTAAGATGGGATAAGACTGTCTGCCATGCATGCGTGAGGCTTGTATAGATTCAATATAAAGCGCCCAGCCCAGTGCCTGGCAGAGTAGACAACCCCAATCAGCCCCTGCTATCACCCTCACCCCAACTGTCACAATCCTTATCATTAGAAGCTGTAAGTCACCCTGCACCATCCTCTTCCTTAGAGTCCGAACCCCCAACAGACTGCTCTCCCCAAGACTTCGAAGTCATTTCTGGCATTCTTATTCCTGCCTTTAGCATGTCCTTTATAAACGTTAAAGATAAAGTCTGGAAACACCATTCCGAAGGGTCTGACCAATCTCAACTGCAGTAGAAGGATGACTTCTCGGGCCTTTTATTAAGTCCCTTCCTACTGTATCTTGCTTGTTAAACAGGGTCTGTCTCTGGCCCACATGCCTGACCTCCCATTGTGAGCATCACCAGCTCTTTCTCCAAACTGTACCAAGTGTTAGGCACTGAAGGGAGGGGTGCGGAGCAAATGCATTACCGCATGAAATAGCGTCTGACACCAAAGCACAGAGCAGCTTCAGCCAAGAATAAAGTTATGTTTTGTGATTTAGTAAAGCTAATGATGCAATGGCCTAAATCCGTGGTCGGCAAACTGTGGCTCGCGAGCCACATGTGGCTCTTTGGCCCCTTGAGTGTGGCTCTTCCTAAGCCTTAGGAGTACCCTAATTAAGTTAATAACAATGTACCTACCTATATAGTTTAAGTTTAAAAAATTTGGCTCTCAAAAGAAATTTCAATCGTTGTACTGTTGATATCTGTCTCTGCTGACTAATGAGTTTGCCGACCACTGGCCTAAATCATGACAAGTGGCTCCTCATGGCAGCAGGTGAGAAGGATCGTGGTGTAGGCTGGAGGTGACGGAGCAGATGCAGCTCCACCACGGAGGACCTGTGTGTGCAAGGCACTGTGCTAGGCCTCGTGGATAATGTTACTTCCTTAGTTCACAGTCAACTCCCCAAATAGAGTGTGTTACCCGAAGTCCTACAGCTCCCAAGTGACGGAGGCAGACACACACCCAAGGCCGTCTCCCGATCACGCTCACACGCTCCCTGCCACCCCTTGGCTCCGAGAGGACTTTGCTTCCCTGACTATCCCTCAGGGAAGCCATGCCCTCACCAACCTGCCCAGAGACCTTGTTTAGCTCTCTACTCAGGAGACACGGAGCAGGAGCCACTGGAATGTGCATCGGACTCCCTCCAACACCCAGGAGCCCAGCAATGCCCGGAACCACTGACCAGTACATACCATGATGTCCGCTTCCCTCGTGGCGTAGCGGAGATTTGGGTCTAGCCAGTACATTATGGATTTCACCTGCTCGAAGTTCAGGAAGAGGAGGAAGACCAGGAAGAGGAAGTAGAGCACGCTGAGTCCTGAGGGAAACAGAAACAGTGTCACTTTCACAGCGTGTTGGACCCCCGGTACAATCTGGGCTTCCCTGTGAGAGTCTCATGCACAGTCCTAGTTCAGACTGAGAGGGTCGGCAACAGTGTTGAGAAAAGGATGCTGAAGCCGAGACTTGAAGGACTGGCAGACAGAGGGGTCGGGTGGGGGTGGGGGTGGAGGGGTGAGTGCAGCTTTCAGGCCGAGAAAGGTTGCAGGTAGGTCCCTGGAGAGAGAAGTGTCTGGAAGCCGGCATGTGGCTGGGGTGCCATCATCACGGGGAAGGGGTGCGGTGGCCCTGAAGTGACAATCAGCTGGGGGCCACGGCAAAGGTTTCAGATTTTATCGTACGTGAAACAAGGAGCACTTGACAGGGTTTCAGTGGGGGATACGATGATCTAGGAACATTTTACGAGGCCGACTCTGGCCACTGTGTGGAGAGGGGGTGCAGGTGGGCGAGGCCGGTGTAGATAGTTGGGGGGCCAGTTCAGCAGTGACAGGAGTGCGGGAGGTGGCCCACATTAGCCCTTGCAGGCGTTACCTTACTGTCACATCCTATCATAATTGGTTTCCTCATAATCTTCCCACGTCATTGAAAAATAAAGTTAATCTACTCTAAGAAGGCAAAAGCCTGCTAATACACTTTAGAAAGTTCTGAAAACCAACCACTGGGGCTTTGTCACTTCTGTTTCTGTCGAACCTGCTAGAATTTATGCGTTAATATAGGACATCTAGACACTGTGATACAAATGACCTAGGACCACAGCACCCCGTCCAAACTTGGCTCAGCACTCACCTGCAGGGAGCCACTCCAGAGGAGAGGACATCGTGGCTGGAATGCAATGGACCGGCTACAGCGCAGGCCTTCCAACAGGGAGCTGCCAGTCCCGGGCCTGGGGCAGGGGTATGGGGGGTTGGGGGGGGGGGGGGGGCTGCAGAGGAGCATTCCCACCAGGGCGTGCTTCCCTGGGACTAGGCACATTGGTGTGAGGACCTCCTCGGGTTTGCACTTATGCACCAGCTATTTTCACACAAATTTTCAACTCAAATGCTCCCCCCCTTCCCTAGACCTTTTTATTATAATCCTTTCAAAATAATTACTTCATGGCTGGGCTTCGAGGTCCACGAAGAACATGAGAACTGTGTGTGTGAAGCAAACACGCATGAATACATGTGTGTCTGTGTGTCTGTTAGGGGAGGAAAAGATCCATAGTTCTCATCGGATTAGCAAAGGGCTCCAAGATCCCAAAAAGATCTCAGGTAAGAAACAAAACTGCTCATTCCCTATAGTGGACCATTTGAAATAGGAAAAGCTCAGGTGTAGCCAACTAGCTAAAAATAACTTTTAACTTCAAGCAGATACACTAAGTCCATGAAGTGAAAAGTATAGCAGGACTGTCTTTTAAAAATGTAAATGAACCGCCGAACCAGTTGGCTCAATGGATAGAGTGTCGGCCTGCGGACTGAAGGGTCCCAGGTTCGATTCCGATCAAGGGCATGTACCTTGGTTGCGGGTGCATCCCCAGTGGGGGGGCGTGCAGGAGGCAGCTGATGGATCTTTCTCTCTCATCGATGTTTCTAACTCTCTATCCCTCTCCCTTCCTCTCTGTAAAAAAACCAATAAAATATATTTTTTTAAAAAATGTAAATGAACCATCTCACTTCTCTGCAAAAAATCCTCCCATGACCTCCGACTGCCCTTCGCACCCACAATCCTGAGTGGCCTACAAGCCCTGCAGGTTTCCATCTGTGCCTAACTCTGACCACTCACCACTTCCCCAAGCCTGCTAAGCTCCAGCCCCCCGGGCCTGGAACACGCCGAACGTTTCCTAGCTGTGGACCACTGAGCTCATTCTCTGTCTGGCTCCCACCCCGCCGTGGCACGCTCCGATCCTCCTCTGCATGCAGGTTTTGGATGAAGCACCCTGCCTCCAGCCTCCCCTCACCCACAGGCAAAAGCAGCCACCCAGTCACTATCACCTCACATGGTCCTAACACTTAAGCCACATCGGACTTTTCTGATGACTGGTTTAACAGTGCGTTGGCTGCAGATGTCCTCCCTCTGCAGGGCCCTCCTGACTGGCAGAGCGGCTCCTGGGCTGTCTGCCCATCACAGCCTCGGGCAAAGCAGCGCCTGCCCACGGGGCACTGAACGAAGGTCCGGAATGACCACTAAGTTCAAAGGGATTTACCTTTGATCCCTGAACACTGAAAGAAAAACAGGCAACCTTGAGCGAAAGGTCCATCATTAGGGTCCTTATGCAGAAGATTACATTTTCTGAAGTTAAAGTAATTTATTTGATGTCTTATTTAGGCAAGATAAAGCCAATGTCTATAGTTTTGAAGATCTGTGTTAAATCCATTCAGGTGATATTTGGACTAGAAATCAAATAAAAATAAGACAGCCAGTATTTATATAAAATACTGATCACTAAACTGTAGTTCAAATCAGGGCTCTTTGTCTAAAGACTCCCTTGCCCAAGTTCTTTCCCATTCATAACACTGAGATCGCTGGACTTTTCAGTCCTCCTCGATGCCGAGGAGACCAATGTGCTCCTAGGATACACCTGAGCTGCACTAGCGAAGAGAAACAGGAAGATGCTTAACCCATTGTCCACCATAAGCGTCTATAGACGCAAGCGGCGGACCTTCCCCACACACATCTATAAAAAAAAAAAAAAGTTTTCCCTAAGTGGCAGCCCTGACCAAATTTAAAATCATTTTTTTGTGAGAATTTTCAGCTGAAAATATTCAAGAACACCCGAATTGTAATATATTTATTTTTGTAATATTCATTGCAAATTGATTTTTTAAATTCAAAATATCGTGGCGAGTGGGGATGGTTTCCGTTTTGGACGTGTGGTGGTTAACTGGTTAGAGAAAAGCAAGCCACAATCCCTATGTCAAGTCCTGTGTACAGTAGAGCCACAGCATAAGAAGGGGCAAGTGGAGCTAAAACGGTTCACATGTACCAGGATGTTGATTGTCACCAGTACTTGATTTTGTGGCAAAGATTTTAATAAAAAATTTATATTAGGAACACCAAGAAGTAAAAAGCTATAGTTTTTTTTCCTATAGAGTGGTAAGCAAAACTGCTATGATAATATGCAGGGAAAAAAAACTTTTTAAGTAGCATATATTTTAAAATCCAAAGGGTAACTCACCAAAAACCATTCTCCATAAGGCTGGATGAGGTCGAGTAAATGGACCTGCAGAGGTAACATTACAGGGTTAGAACGAACTCATTTCAGAGACAAGACTAAGGACAGTAAAAGGCCCTTTACTTAAATTGTTTTTTTCTGACAGATACTTTGAGGTCCAAGTCTAGGTTGACATGATTCATCCACATTGTAACAACTATTGCCATACACATAACAGGCACCAAGTCTCCTCACGTTGTGTGTGTTTTGGTTTTTTCTTTGGAACTCAGGTCATCATTTCCCAGGGAAACAATGTTATAACAGTAAGTAGGTTACCTATAAGTGTAAGTCATACAGATTGTACCTTAACAAGTGAAAGCTCCCTGCTCGCAGGAGTGTGTGTGTGTGTGTGTGTGTGTTTGTGTGTGTGAGAGAGAGAGAGAGAGTCAGGGTGGGGCACACTGACTTTTTCTGAAAATGAAAGAGAAAAGACAAATACTATGCTTTGGAAATAAGTGAGGTGAGTAGTGAAGCTGAAAATAAATTCTGAGCACTGGACTGTGCAGGCTTTTAAGATCATGAACTGGGGTAACAATAGCTTTTACCTGGCAACTCAGTTTCCATACACCAATGCAGATCATGTTCAATGATAAGTTTCACAAGATGAAACTTACTGTAAGTGATACACCAATACTTTCTCTTCTATTTTATTTCATTAACAATAAAAAAAAAAAAAGGTAGAAGAAGGCAAGCAAGCTGGTTTCACCAGAGTGATTTACGACCAACTGAAGGGTTACACTCGCAAATGTCGAACACTGTTCTAATGGGCACCCGACCTGCCCGGAGCTGCCCGCGCCTTTGGACAGCCTTCCCACACTTGGAGAATTTCCAGCGTTATGCGTCCCGCGTCTCCCGGGGAGATGCCAGAACTTGCTGCCCAGGATTCTTTAAAACTAGGGCCTGGTTCTGCAGTCGCACCCATGCCAGACTTGGCCTCAGAGCTGGCGGCAGAAGAGGTGACCATGCACAGCCCTCCTCTCCTCCCTCTGGTGCTGGCTAGAGTGGTGGGAGGTGGCACTCCTCACACTGCTGACTGTGGCATGAGGTTCCATCACAGTTCACTGCAGAAGTGACAGTAGGCAGACTACAGCCTAAGCTCACTGGGGTTTCCTCATTAGACCAGCTCTGCGTGACATGCCAGTTCTAGAAGCTTCCCTGGGAACTTGTTTCCCAGCCTCTACAATTCCTCAAGCCAGCCAATATCCGTTAACAGGCTTTTAAATCAGCACAGTCAGCTTCTGTTGCTTGCAACCGGGATCCTGTCTGAGGCAAATATTTACACTATAGTTTTTATTCTGGAACTCATTCTAAAATCCCTCTCTCTTGTTACACAGGCTAAATTAAAACATATATGAACTGCTTTCTTCTGATGTATCAAGTTCACATTAGGAAAATCTGTTACAAGTATCCCCACTATCCAATTCTCAGTTCCTGAGTATAGATGGTGAGAATTCAGAAAGTACATTAGCTTTGTGAGAGACTTTGCTTTCTCCAAATTAATCTAGTGCCCGAGTTTTGGATGGCAAGTAGTGAGAGCTCAGAGAGGAAGAGATACCTATGGTCTTTTTAATCATCTGCTCCTCTCTCAGAAAAGCACAATGAAGCAGAGAAGCCTGAATCCCCTTTTAGGTAACATAATGTGGTTAACTTTCTTCACATGCCATTGGAAAACCGACAGCTAATATTGCCATCTTTTAAGTAATTTTCTCTTCACTCTTCACTGATTTTGAGTTGATGTCTCTTAACTTGTCACCATGAATGAATGACCTCCATATTATGATGGCTATCTGGCTTGAAATATTACCAGTACTTCATCCATGCCACTGAATTAACCTCTCATAACAGGGGACCCCAGCTTTCTCTATGGTTTCCTCTTACAAGATCCAACTCTATACTTTACTTGGCTTGCAATAGAATTCCATGCCCAATCAACACTCCAAATCATGTTGTTGTTTTTCCTCAAGAGCAATCACAATGTTAATGTATAATAGTCAGCAGTACTTTCTGAGCACTCACTGAGTACCAGGCTGAAGCCTGAGACACCCCACGTTTTCTCTTAGTTCTCCTAACAGCTGGGTACCATCATCCCCATTTTACAGATAATACAGTGAGCCCCAAAGAACTTGTCCAGGGTCACACAGCTCACAGGACTCCTCTTGGTCTGAGAGCACAGAGTACTTCTCTATCAACTCTATCAGGAGGAGTGGAGAGCCTGAGCCAGGACTGTCTCAGGGTCAGGAGAGCAAGGCAGGAGAAGCAAGCTGCTGGGAGCTGTTGAGGTCCTGCAGTGTGGAACCGATGCGCAAGGTCAAGAAGAGCTGCAAGGATGGGGCAATGCCAGGCAGCTGATGGGAGTTCCCTCACATCAACTAGTAGAAAGGCCCCGAAGTCCTCTTCCACCTGCCATTGCTGTAAGAGAAGCCTCTGGAAAGCAGACACCGCCCCGGCTTATCTGACCCTAAGCAGCTGTTCCAAAGTGAGAGGACAGACAGGTGCTTGAGAACCTGGGAGCCGAGGGGCCTTCCAGCTCGCTTAACCTACACACAACTGCTTCAGCCCCAGGGTACTTCCCTCTGTTACTCTGTGATTCCCTGTGACAGGCCCACGCTGTTCCAGGACCTGGAAAGAGAATTTTCATTTTATTGCAGTGCTGTTTGTTTGTTTTTAAGCCTTGACTTATCCCTAATTGATCTGTTTCCTCTTTTTTCTAGGTTTCCCACTTACACATCATAATATCACATCACAATGTTTCTCACAAAAGACAACTTTTAAAAAGGACCTATCAGCTTTGCAAACTGAAATGCACTGGATCTGAAAAGGCTTAGGAAGGTGGGTTTCAGAAGAGACAGAATACAAGGTGCTCTGTCCCGAACCAGGTTGGAGGGAACCAACTGTGCCATTTACCAAACACAGGTGAGATGAAGCCCTGGCGCAGGTAGGTGAGCCTCAGCAGCCAACTTCAAAGCTGCCCCCTTCTGAGAAGTGCACT
>NW_005871538.1:0-24909 GCF_000147115.1 Myotis lucifugus
TAAATGGCATTAAACTAAGAACGAGTAAAAGCCAGATGTGCTCTGTCTCTGCTGTTCCTCGCTCACAACAGAGAGTAAAGCACAGCGTTGGTGCTTCGATGCTGTCATTGAAATCTGTCAGTCATCACCTGACGTTAATGGGCCAACTGAAGTTTAACAACGGAATGGTCTAAAGGGGGTGATTGTATCACCGGAAGTAATACATAAATGCACATTTATTTGTATAACCCACCAGAAAGCAATAAATTGCAGAAAACGATAAAGGGCTGTCCTGCAGAGCGATGTGCACAGCCTTGCAGGCCTGCTCTGCCCAGCCAGCTGGGCACTCCTCCCCAAGGCTCTGGTCCAGCGTCTGTAACCGACCGGAAGGGACCCGGCGCCCTCCCTCATCACCAACAGCACCGAGTGACCACGGGGTCACCGGCAGGGACACCAATGCCTCCTACGAATGCAAATCTACGGACAAAAGGAACTCACAAAGGGGCGCAGATGACTAGCGGCCTTGACTACCCGGCAGCAAGCCTGGAGTCGAGTGATTGGGTTATGCCGCGGGGGTCTGGCTGAAATGCCAGCAAGTAAACGCAGTCGCTCCGAGTGTGCACAGGAGAAAAGAGAGGAAATGAGGTTGTGGCTCTCCCAGGGCCAAGCCAACGGCACGGAAGGCAAGCGCTGCAGGACGTCAGGGATTAAAGGGCCTGCGCACATCTATGAGGCACGCGAGGAGAGAACATCAGAGGCAGAGCCCACGGCTGGATGGAGTTAACAATCTCAAGAATGAGTTGCCATGTAAATAGTTCTGGGTGAGATGCTCCTACCTGCAGAGGGGCGTCATCTGTCTGTCTGCGTTTCCCCTTCACCTCCCGAACTCACGCTCCGGTCCCTGACAGCTGCACTGTTTGTCATTCTGTGTGACTGGCTGCGATGGAGACGAGGAGGAGGAGGAGGACTCGGGGATGGAGAAGGCAGCGGAGCAGAGCCTGCAGCCGCGAGACAGATGCATCAGGGCGCAGTGCTCCCCGGAGCAGTGCTCCCCCAGAGCAGGCACGGGGAGTGGGCCTGGGGAGCGGGAAAGTCGACAAGCAGGGGAATTGGACACAAATCTGCAAATCCATTTCACAACTTCAGCTCCAATCATCCTCTTAAACAGGCAATTTTGTTCCACTTTAGTCAGGAGGAAATGATGACCTGAAAGCATCAAGACTGTCAACCATGCATTTCAACGAACAGTGTTTGTCATGTAAAGGACTCCTTTTTTCAGCCTTAGATAAATAAAATTGGCAAATAAAACTGTAACACATTTAAAGTGTACAGTGTAATTGATAGACAGTCAAGAAGTCCCTTAACTGCGGACGCACCCTGAGAACTCTCCGTGAGGCGGGTCTGTGGCTGTGCAATCGCAGGGCTTGCGCCTGCACAGACCTGGGAGGCAGCCGGCTGCACCTGGGCCACCTGGGGTACCTGCTCCTCTGGCTCCACAGCTGCTCAGCAGGTCCTGTCCTGAATGCTGTGGGCAGCATTGCACGATGTGAGCATGTGTGATCTAACCTTACCGAAGACTGACACTCCCCACGGATGCCATCGCCTGCAGCACAAGGCCTGCCCTCCCTCCCCTCCCTTTTCTCCACCGTGTGCTCAGCCTCAGCAGAGATAAAGCACAAGATGAAAATCCTGCCTCCTATTCTTCCAGGGAACTTGGAGGAGGACATAAAGCAATGAATAATTCTGCCTCCTCCTTTCCTCCAGCGAAGAGCAAGTCACACACACAGGCTGGGACCTGCTGCTCTTTAGCTTGTGACTAGACTCTTGGCTGCTAGGGTCAGCCATTCCTCATTAGCGCTGCCCTGTCCACCATCTTCCTCTCTCTTGCTCCCTTTCCCTCCCTCCATCCTGGGTTCCACATTGCTCTATCTGTCTGTCTGCCTGTCTGCCTGTCTGTCTATCTATCTATCCCCCCCTCTCCCTCCTTTTTATGTTCTCGCTCTCTCCCTCTTATGTGCCTCTCCCTTCTCTGCCAACCCAATAAAATATCTCAATACAGTCAGATAAGAGGTGACAGGAGGAAACTTTTTTAATTTAACCAATGCATGTGACTTGACTATATAATAGATGAAATAAAAATATTTTCAGAGATAGTTAATAAAGAAAAGTTAAAAGTATAAATTCCAGGTGATTTCCAACGCAATTCATGTCAGTATTCCCAGGAGCCTCAAAGGTGTGGAGAGTACAACACTGAGAAAAATGCCCCCAAATTGTTCTAAGTATGGGTCATCCCCACCATAAATTTTGACACTCAATTTTGAAACACAAAGTGCTCTCGTGAAGAAGCTATGAAAATAGCCATGGCTTTCTTCACAGATACACATGTACCTATGTTTTATGCTGGGTGATTCTTTTCCCAGAAACTCCCACTCCCCATGATACCATTCTAACAGCCGGGCTGTCATTTAGCAGGAAAGGAGCCAAGGGGAGACCAGAGAACACAGGCTGCCATTTGTGCAGCTCTGCCAGGAACTGCAGTTAACATTCTCCAAGTCTCTTCCCATAGATCAGTAAGGGGAGGGACGGGACAAAGGCAGTTTAATTTAGACGCTTGCCCAGTGAGGTCTGGGAAGATGCTTACCTGTCAGTCACACCTGGGAACAAGTCCGTGGCCAGAACAGGCGTGGCCACTGCCAGGTGTGAGATCTGAGACACTCGATTCCTGAGCAAGGGAGTTGTCTCTCTTGCACAGGGGGCGTGCTCCCTGTTCACGCAGGTGGCTCGCAGCTGTGGGGCCCCACACGATGGACTAGTGGACTATAATGAGCTGATGCCACATCAGCCCCCGCTCCACCATGCAACGGGAACTCTGGACACTGGCTTCACCTCTGGCCCTGCTGAACCCCCAGCGGCACCTTTTCCAGGACTGGTTTAAGGACGATGGGGCTTTGCAAACTGAGGGATGCAACTCTACACAAATAAAAACCATTCATTCTCCCGTGTGAGTCTTAGAAAGTCCCTTCTCTGAAGATATCGCAAGAACCCCACTCCCACTAGCAAAGGAGGAATTCCACCAACCCAATCCTCTGGCAACACCCAGCCTCCCAAGTGCTCGCTGTGGGCTTAGAAATCCCACTGGTTAACGTGAAGCGTGACCGGGCTTCCCACTTTGACCTTCACCACTGGGTTAGTTTATCCCGGGTGTTTACATACGCCAAGCAGAGCTGTGGCTGCGCTCCCCACGCACCAGAGGTGGACGGGTAGGGTAGTTCATGGGTGTGGGACATGCAAGGACTCTTGTTCCTAGACATCTGCTGTCATCTCCTCTACACTTTAACTAAACTCTCTCAAGGTCTATCATCTTAAAATACATTCATGTTCAGTTTACCCCCAGCCAGAAAGGGTTACGGAAGCTGCCAGTGTTCAGCTCTAAGGCATTCCATCTTCAGTGGCTAATTGCAGTCATCACCCCTTGATGACTCCCACAGGCTCCTCGGGGTGCTGAGACCCCTGTAATGACAGCCACGCCCTGTGGGAGCAGACATGCACGCTCCGGGGACCCAGACTTCCCCTCGAAGTGGCAGGGAAACTCACCCATGTCACACAGGGAACCCTGACAAGGAAGCTCCCAGACCGCCGCTCACAGCTCCACCGACATGAGAGTGGACACCTCAACAATCTACCTGAGCAGTGCGTACCGGAGAGCAGAGAAAGTGACCTAGCCACACAGGGGGTTTCAGAACAGGAAGTTCCTAATATTGACGGAAAGAAGAGAATCCCATCATTTATAAAATGCAAGAAGAGGCAAAATAAACAATACTTAGTTTAAAGACATACATCTCCCTCATAAAAGAGTAAAGAGCAGTGATGATTCACAAAAACAGGGGCAGAGAGAAGCTCAGAGGAGGGCAGAGGGGCTCCCGGGCTCAGGCACAGGCAGGTGCCTTTTCTAACCAGGTGGACATACGGACATTCATTCTAACACAGCATCAAGCTGTGTGACATCTACTCACGCCCCTTTGTATGTTATTGGGGAATAAAATGTTTAATTAGAAGAAAAAGCACTGTCAACAAAGTGGTGTGTGGGACTCCTCGCTCCCATCGCCTTCCAGAAACACCACCGTGAACAGCTCCCCGGGCAGGAACACCGCCACCAGAGCCTGGGTTCCAGGCGAAGAGCTTCGCCCACCCGCCCCCCAGCTCCATCGCAGCGATTGCTCCGCATGCATCTCTCGCATCTGTCGTGTCTCCTGGGCTTCTGTTTCTCTGATGACCCAAGCTAACCACCTCCCTGAGCTAACAGCTGAGCTCTTAGTGAATGCATGGGACTGCCTGCCAGGTACAATCTGTGTTTTTACACAACATTTCCTAATTTTAGCACAGATATAACCCCCAATAGAGCAAGTATTTCCCGTGACTCTCTGCCCCAAACAAGCCTACTTGCTCCTCTCTGGCTCTCCGACGTGTCTGAACACCGACCTTGACCTTCCACACCGGAGTGAGGCGATGCCTGGAACTTCCAGAGCACCAGCTTGAGGGAGAGGCCTTCATTCCCCGTCACTCAGTCAGAACTGACGGAGCACACACCTGTGGAAATCGCTGTCCTGGCGCCCTGAGTGTGCAGTGCTGGCAGAATTTCTGCTCAAAAGCAGTTAAAATCTGAAGGGGAATACAGACAATAAGCAAATAAACACAAGCATATAACTAGAAACTGCAGAGCCCATGGAGAAAAGAGAAAGCGCCACAAAAGGGTCTAAAAAGCAGCAGCAAGGGTGACGGCTGCAGAGGAGGAATGTTCCGGCTCTGAGGAAAGGGAGAGGGGCCTGTGTGATGGCTGCAGAGAGTGGCTCAGCTGATTCCGGGGCAGGGAGGGCATGGAAGGCCGGGCAAAGCAGTGCCCGTGGCGAGACCCACCTGGCAGCTGAGCGGCCTGTGCGGGGAGGCAGGCGGCCCGGGCATCGGGCCCCAGGGCCGTGAGGAGTTAGGGTTCTATGAGGTCACGGACGGGTATTAAGCAGGGGAGGGGGAGAGGGTCAGAAGGAGAGAAGGTGGGAAGAATATGGTCCCACTTAGGGTTTTAAAAGTCTCCTCAGGCAGCCTGCAACGTGTGGCCACAGAGGAACCCCACACCTGTGAGGTGCCATGGCCCAGGCCTGCCTGTGGGGCTCTCTTCTCCTACATTTATCACTTTAATTGCATCTACTAATGACCCAGGTGACAAGATAACTTGTATAAATGTGTTTCTAGAAGTGTCAACCATCTTCCCTTCATATTTGTCAAAATGCTTCACCTACAGAAAGACCCCCAGTCATGGACTGCATATGTTTACCCTTTGAAGACCAAATCCAGCATAGCTTTAAAAAGCAAGCTTCTCAATAAAAAGAAATTATGGGAATTATTTTAAATATTTACCAAAAAACGTGTTTACAATCATTACTGATACAGTTGATCTAAGACTCAAACCTATGTGCTTCCATCCATATCACAACTGTGACACCCAGTGGCTAGTTTGCTAAAGTGCATTTTCAGGGGAAAAACATTGCAAGACCAACCACCTGCGCAAATGTTTGTGCACTCTCCTCTTCAAACGTCCTCGCTAGTGCACACGGCATAGAGGCTGCAAAGGGGGAAGAAAAGAGCTGCTCCTCGACCTGCTCCAGTTGCGTCCTGTTGTTCACGCTGAGTCATGACAGGAAGCCAGCGCGAAACAAAGCCAGACCCGGTGGCAGTCGCTGAGTCTCTCCATCTGAGTGGAAGCCTTGGGCTCCCGAACAACTCACATGATCCCCATGCTTAAGCGTATCTGCGCCGCTCTCCTCTGAGAGGCCAACATGGAGGGCAGGGCTGCAGTGAGGAGGAACCGGTGCCCGCTGCGGGGGCTCTGCTAGAGCCCACCCCTGCTCCCTGCACCGGGCACACTCACCTCCCACGAGCATCGTGTTTAGTGCGAAGAGCTAAGATTCACACCTGCAAGAACCAAGTGAATGCATCGGCCCCTGAGAGCGTGGGTATGGTGCGATGTGTGGGAGGCCGGGTCACTGTCCCCACCCTTCCTGCAGCCACCCTGTGACAGCGACACTCAGTGAGACAGGGGGTCCAGGAAAGGGTGTCTCGTGATCTCTCCCTGACGGCGCCTTCCCAACTCCAGTTAAGTCAGCATCTTCCAGAACTGAGACTGCGCCTGTGGTGAGGGTGGGTGAGGGAAGGGACAGACTGAAAAAGGAGCGTCTCTTGAATGGATGCCTTTAACCCGTGTCAACTGTGTCTGCGCTCTCTGGCCTCTGGGGTCACCCTTTTTGTTTAAAAGCTGTCCCCCAAGCCACGTAGGTGAAGAAACACTTTATCCCTCTCCCCTTCCTCCCACCACGCTTCTCCGCTCCCCCTCCAGCTTAGACAAGCCACTCGGAAGCAGGCGCTCCTTCCAGGCCTGCTCCGGCTCTGCCCCCAACGCTGCATCCACGACAGTCTCTCATTTCAGCAACGCAGCCTGCGTTCATCTGTCCCTCCCTCCAGACCATGTCCTGAGCTGTCCTGAGCTCTGGCTGCTCACACCCAGGTGGCTCTTCCTCTGAGTAACTATGGCACCAAAGGTTCTCCCTACAACTTGCACTGGGGCGTTGAAAGCACCTGGACACCATGGGCTGGTCCCCCAGAAGTTACCGTTACCTCTTCAGCAGAAGAAGTCGAAGCATGCTCTGTAGAGGAGGAAAAAGGACCCCCTGGAGCAGGTGTGACCACCTATTCCGGAAAACAGGCTCGGATCTGCACAGAAATGAGACACCTCAGAACAGTCAGGATGGGCACCAGTGAGCCCAGGTGTTTGGGGGGTGGGGGGGCGTGGCGGGGAGCGTGACAGTGGTGTGCAGTAAAGTTTAACAACCGGCTCTCTGAATTTGGATGTGAATGCTGGTTAACCTTTTCATTGCTATTATTGAGTAAGACAAGAGATAAATGATAAAAACTTAAGCCATTTGTCAATATGAGCAACTCTTTTGCTAAAATAAAAAAGATATACCAAATGATGTATTTGGAGGTCTATGCCATTCTTTTAGTTATAAAACTATAAAATCCAATTTTTAACTTCCAGCCATTTAAAAACAAATGATCCATGCCCTCTATATGCTAATATGAAGTATTAGAACGACATACGGGACCTGGCATCTTCAACCTGCGCATCAAATGCCTCTAAAGCATGAATGAGGTCTTTCCTTCCTCCAGTAAGAGCAGTGTCGTGCGTGCGTTCTCCAGCGCCTCCAGCCTGCGGTTCCCACGGCACAGCCTGCGGACGCGGCTTCCTAATGACCTTTCCCGTTAGGAGGGAAGAGAAGCCGCCGCATTAGAAACTCCGCTCTCGCCTGGGACTCCTTAGTGAATACGCCCACCAGTTCCTCTCGTTTTCCTGCTCAGCGTTAAGCAACTCCTTCCCTATAAATACGGTGCAGTCCATTTAGACATAATGTGTAGTCAGTCACCTCCTGCGCCGTTTCATTTTCCAGAACCATTCAGGTATGCATCACAACACAATGTTAGAGCCGTGAACGTGTTCCTCAGTGCGTTTGTAGGAGCAGCTCATTAATAAGAAGTGCAGTGACGCAGACCGACGTTCCACGAAAGCACCTGTGGACAGACTTGCCCGGGAGGAGGTTCCGGCACCTGAGGCGGGTAAGGAGGCCCTCCCTGGGCCCGGGCCCCTCCTGCAGGGCCCAGCCGCACAGAGTGGTTCCCGTTCCACACTTTCCACAAGCGCCCTGACCCGTCCTCCCATAGAAAGCTCAGGGCAGCAACTGACGCTGGTGCCTAGCGGCAGGGTCTGCCTCCTCTTGCCCTGACAGCTGGTCAGCCTCCTCACGGGCCAGTCAGCGGGCCTCGCAATGACTGCTCCAGGGGTCCCTCAGGTAGGAAGCTGACTTCACACCACGGGCTGGAAGGGGCCGCGTGCCCATCTACTCTCCATTCAACGAGAAGCTCCGAGTCTTTCCCGAGCCAGGCACAGGCTCAGCGATGGCCGTCCTGTCAGCTGTAATCCCGGGATCACTCTATTGGCTCCAACATTATTATCTTTTAAACATCCGCGTGAATGATACTTTGAATAGCCTGGCTTCTCAGTTCCTTGATTTGATTTTCCTAAGTCAGAGCCTGAAACGAGTGTTTGGCTGCAGCTATTGGAGAGATGATCCCGGGAGCAGCAGTGAGATGGGGCGTGAGTATTCACAGTGACCCTTCTGAACACACGAGGATATCAATAGCTAAATGGTCCTCAGCACCCTGGGGTGGCCTGCCCTCCCTGGCCCAACGCAGCCCCTGCTCCTCCCTATTCACAGTGACCCTTCTGAACACACGAGGATATCAATAGCTAAATGGTCCTCAGCACCCTGGGGTGGCCTGCCCTCCCTGGCCCAACGCAGCCCCTGCTCCTCCCTCAGCGCCACTCCCCTCTGTGGCCTCCACTTCTCTCAGCCCAGTAACAGGCCTCCTGGCTCGCCTTCCTCGGGGCCTTTGCTCCCGCCGGGCCTTCCACCTGAACGCGCCCCTCTCAGCTCTTCATCCCCACTCAGCCTCTTCGTGCGTCTGCCCAGGGTGCCCGTTTATCACGTCAAACCCTCCAAGCCACCATCTTCTCTGCATTACCTGTACCCACAGCACTTACTACACTTCATTTTGTCTGTCTCCTCCCATGAAAGTGCGAGCTCCAAGGGGTGGGTAGGTGATTTTTGTACGTGTTACTCATTTCTGCACCCCCTGAAACAGTGCCTTGTACACAACAGGCACTCAGTAACTACCACAGGTGCATTAACAACAAGCCGCACAAACAGGAGCCCATCACTAGCAATACATTCTCTCGTCGCCAGTGAGGACATCTGCCCCTCAGTCTGCATCTGTCCTGACGGGGAAGGTCAGGAGCCCCAGGGAAGCCTGCGACCCCTTATGGAGCTTGACTTAGTGAGGAAGAATGTCTCCGAGGCACTGACTGCGGATTTAAACTTGTACAAATAGGAACCTTTAAAAGAGCACATGTCAAGGCGTTTGGTCATTAGGAGGAGGTCAAATAGATGCATCCATACACACTGGATGGCATGTAATTTAACATATGTGATCATTCAATATGTGATAGAATTGAATTTCCTTTTATTTGATCACACATTCTCCTATGTGTGGGTGGGAGAGATGCATATTGAACTGGAAGAAGGCTGTGTCCTGTGTCTTGAAGGAAGTCTATAGAAAGTAAACTTAAAAGACCATGAAAGAAGGTATGTGGTCACTCCACGCCCAGTCCTCTCTTCTGTTTTCCAGCTCTGTTTTAGGTGCCTTCTAACAATGGCCAGAAGGTGGCAGCCTAACCCGCCTGCCGGCACATGAACTCAGGAGTTCCATTCTTCTCAGGGGAGGGAGACAGCACCAAGGACAAGGAAGATTTGAGAAAACAGGAGAAAGGCTCAGAGACACACCCTCATCACCCACCCGATCACAAGCACCTCATGGGATAACACCTCTGAGAAACCTTTCTCCGTATAAAATCCTAGGATTGAAAGCATTGGCTTACACAGCATTCTGGAATTCTCTCTCTCTCTCTCTCTCTCTCTCTCTCTCTCTCATTTGGTTGTTTACTTGCTTTTAAATATCTGTAGCCTCCTAAGTTTTCCCTCTAAAATGACGGTGCGGGGGGCGGGCGGGGGGGGGGGGGGCAGACACTCAGGGCATTGTATTCCGCCAGCTCACACAGCAGTGTTCCTGAGGCTCCCTCCTGGGCCCAGGCTCTCCCGCTCACCAGGCACAGCTGGCCAGGGGGCAGCTACGGGAGGACTGGGAGGAAGCAGCCTGCCCCACTGCTCCTGCTCCCACGTCCTGGGATGGGGAGGGTGCTGTCTCCCTGCACAGCAGCTCGTCCAGCGAGCGGCTGTCACTCAGCCTGGTGATGTCTCGGCTGTGACCCCAGAGCCTGTGCTGTGCCCAGGCCAGGGCGGCTGCTGCCCTCAGCTAGGCTGGGTGCTAACCACAGGGTGGCATGTGGACGCGTTCCCTGGGGCTGGGGAGGACAGGAGCCTGGGAGCCCTGCAGCTCCTCACCATGCCGACCACAAAGGGTCAAAGGGGAGTGAACAAGGATGCGCGTGGGCCCTTGTTCGGCCTGAAGTCCACCGGTCACTGGGGAGGAGGGGCGTGGAGGACAGCGCGCACGCACTGCTGATGCAGGGCAGGGCTGAAGGAGCGCCTCCACTGCTGCTCGCCTGCGTGGGCAGAGCGAGATCAAAGCCAAACTCCTACGACAGACTGACAGACCGTGGTGACAACGCACTGTACCGGGAAAGTGGGTCCTCGTAAGACAGCCCTGCAACTGACGGGCTCAGGTACGCTCCTCTTTTCGTCTCCAAATATGCTCATTGGTAGCACCAGCAGGTGACGGCTCACGGTGACTCAGGAGATGACGCACACGGCACCGGGAATGTGGGACGCCTGCCAGGCCGAGTCTCGCATCACAGGAGGCCTGACTGGAGGAACTGGGCGCCGTCCACATAGTCTATTCTGAACTTGATGGTGAAGGCTGAACTGGTTATACACGTGTGGCCGCTCCGACAAGTCAGACGTGCTAATGCGGACAAAGGGAACACTTGTCCCGCAGCCACGGGCACAGCAGGCGCCTGCGGAGAACATGGAGGTGCTCGTGACGAACTAGGGACACCTCCTTCTCTCCTCGGTGTCTAAGTCACAGTGTGGATGGCACTTTGTACTACAGGACGTCAGCTCTGAAGCCACCAAGGGGGCCTGCAGGTCTGCTCTCCGACTTACTAACCACAGTGCTCAGTTATGAAATTCTGGCCACTGCTGTCCTCAGCAGAGAAGGCGTGTGTTCTGTGTCCTCTGACACCGCCTCTCAAGCTTTCCTGTGTGCACCAGTCACCTGGGAGCTTCCGCTCCAGAAACAATGGGCAGGGCCTGAGGCTGGACACCTGAGGCCCCCGTCTGTGCTGCTGCGCACGCACCTGTGTCAGGGTCACCGGAGAGAAGCTCTGAGGAGTCGCACGAGAGACTGTGGTCCAGGTAGAATCACCCCTCAGTGATCACCATGAGTACCTGCTGCAGGCCGCTCTGGGCACCGAGAAGGAGGGCCCTGCTGCTTCCTGCTCACCTGTCCGGGAGAGCTATCCCCAAGGACCACCCAACACAGGCCCTGACTTTTCCCTCCTCTCCTCTTAGAGTATGAGGCCCAATTAAATGTCCCTGCCTTGAGAAGGCTCACACACTCCTGGTTTGTCTTTGTCCTCACAAAGCCAACAGCCATCTGCATATTTCAGAGGACAGAGTCCTCCACATGCACCCTGGTGAGGCCACTTCCCATCCTTGCTGTGGAGTCCACACGCCTGCCACTGGAGACCAGGAGGCTCACATCAGCTCCCCCAGGCCTTGCACAGGTACCTCAGAGGTGGGGGTACAGAGCGTGGGGCATCTGCTGGAATTGTGTGCCTAGAGATTAATGCCAGTCCACAGGGGTCCCGTAGAACCACCCCACTAAGTGACGATATGCATGTACGGATTCATGTAGGCCACTGCTGACGAGAGAGAGAGAGAGAGAGAGAGAGAGAGAGAGAGAGAGAGAGAGAGAGCTGTCACTTTGGAAGAGGGTTTCTCAACTGCTTACTAAACTAAATATGCTCTGACCTCACCATCCAGCAATCACAACCATTGGTATTTACCCAAAGGAGCTGAAAACTTACGTCCACAGCAAACCCAGCACAGATATATAAAGCAGCTTTACTCATAATTTCCAAAACTTGGAAGCAACCAAGATGTCCTCCAGTAGCTGACTGGACAAATAAGCTGTGGGCCATCCAGATGATGGACTATTATTCAGCACTAAAAATAAGTGAGCTGTCAGCCACGGGAAGACACGAAGGAACTGGAAATGCATATTGCTAAGTGAAAGAAGCCAGTCTGAAAGGTCTGTGCACAGTATGATCCCAACTCTGTGACATTCTGGAAAAGATAAAACTATGGAGACAGTAAGAGGTTGGTGCTTGTCAGGGTTCGGGGTCTGGGGGTAGAAGGAACATGGAGGATTTTTAGGACAGAGAAATCACTGTATGATGCTATAATGATGGACCCATGTCGTACATTTGCCTAAACCAATAGGATGTACAACACCAAGAGTGACCTATAACATAATGTAAACTAATAAACTGTGGACTCTGGGTGATAATGGTGTCCATGTGAGTTCACTGATTGTCACAAATGTACCGTCTGGTCGGGGACGTTGATAATGGGGGAGGTTGGGAAGGGGATAGGGGATGTATCAGAAGTCACTGTACCTTCGGCTTAATTTTTGATGTGAAACTCAAGCTGCTCTAAAAAAATCAAGTATAAATAAATAAGTAAATAAATAGTGAAAGAGAAACCATATTCTTCAAGAAAAAGAGAGAGGAAGGTGCCTGTCTATCAGGGAATTATGGGAACTGTTTATTTTCCCTTCTACTGAGAGCTCTAAAGTCGCAGGGCCACATGCCACAAACAACAGTCAAAGCAAACTAGCAAATGAAAGGCTGCCACTGCTGCGATGAGGAGATGGGTGTGGGCGGGCAGGTGCTGCATGCTGGCCCTCCTTCCCCTCTTGGTGCAGACACCTTGCCAGGTGCCTTTAGGAAGGCTGATTCACACCCTTTCTGAACCCGAGAGCCTCAATAAGCAATAAAATCACTCTACAGTCGAGCAAACTGGAGGTGGTGTGGAATTCATCTAAATTGGATATCGGCTGAATAGTAAGATCAATAGTCTAAATCAGGGGTGGGCAAACTTTTTGACTCGAGGGCCACAATGGGTTCTTAAACTGGACCGGAGGGCCGGAACAAAAGCATGGATGGAGTGTTTGTGTGAACTAATATAAATTCAAAGTAAACATCATTACATAAAAGGGTACGGTCTTTTTTTTTTTTTTAGTTTTATTCATTTCAAACGGGCTGGATCTGGCCCGCGGGGCCGTAGTTTGCCCACGGCTGGTCTAAATAGTTTTACCAATTAAGACCTAAACCTTAAGAGAACCTTAGCTTCTTTAAATTCTTAAATCTCAGAACCTCTGAGAGCAATGGAGCCTGTTTATGTACTTCAAGTTCACTCGAAGAACTTGACACCAAGTACGGTCAAAGCCTTTCCTAGGACACTGACAAAACACCTGAGATGCACTGCTGGCGCCGAGGGAGGAAGCAGAGCAGGAAACGAAAGAGCAAAACAAACAACAACACCAGAGCCCCAGTCGCCCAAAGCCTTTTAGACAGGAAGCGTCCTCCTCCCAGATTCTTACAGGAGTCCTCCCTTGACTGGCTTTCCTGCAGATAAAGAATGCAGATGTCACCCCACAGTGAAGGTCCCGCAGGTCATCGGCTTGTTCTCTTTTCAAACCGCCAGTGCCTTCCAGGTTCTGTCATGTGGATGGTCTTTCCCCATTGCTAGTGGGAGTGGGGTTCTTGAGGTATCACTGGGATGAGCATTTCCGAGGCCCCATGGTAGGATAAGATGTGGTAGAAAGCTTTATTTGCGTGGAATTACATCCTTGGGTTTGCAAAGTCCCATTGCCCTTAATCCAGTCTCGGAAGATGTATTGTTGTAATGTACCCCGAGAATCACAGAAGGACGCCTTAAGAAGTCGAATTAAAGAGTCACATTTATTGCAATCCGGGACTACGAGGGAGCCATGCACTCCAAATCTCGCAGTGCCCTCCCCATGCCCACCACCAGATTTATAGGCAAAGATCACAAAGGTATTGATTACATCCCAGGGTTTGGAATGAGGAACCTGGTTCGCAAAAAAGCAGTTTACAGAAGCAGAATTAAGCATGTTAATTGTAGTTTTGGGTCTTCGGATCACTGAGTTGACAGGAACACATTATCTGGGACCGCTGGGTTGACACATTATCTAGAGCCCTCAGGTCTTGAGACCACTGAGTTAACAGGAACACATTATCTAGAGCCATCGAGGCAATTTAGAGTAATTGTGCTGTCCTGGCCTTGGGACCACTGAGTCAACCGGAACGCATTATCTGTGGCCACTGAGACAATTTAGGATAATTGTGCTGTCCTGTTTCCCAGGTACAGAAGAATGTGCTTCGATAACCAGTAAGATCACAATCAATGGGATATTCACATTACAATCAATAAGGTATTCAATCGAATGGGATGATTTATACAATTCAGAAAATCAAAATAACTTTTCTATTGTTAAACAAAGCAAATAAGTACAGAAGACAAACAGCAGGGTTAAAGTTAAACTATAGTTTCTACCTGAGATGATTGCTACCATACTTCATTCCCCACTGGTTTTATGTGCATGAGTCAAATCATAGACTCATCTTCATTAGTGAGAGGTTTGCACTGCTCTTTAATGACCAGTAATTTTACAGAATTGATTCTTTTCTGTATGGTTCTTAGGAGGCAGTTTACTAGGCAAGGTCCAACGGTTAAAGCTAGGAACAATAGGGCCAGAGGCCCTGCTGCTGCAGACAAGAGGGTAATTAACCAGGGGGACCAATTAAACATACTTTGGAACCATGTTTCCAATTGTTCTTTTTCTTTCTCTCTCTTCTAAGTTTCTTCTCACTAAGGCCAAGCTTTCTCAGAGTATTCCTGAATTATTGGCATAAAAACAGCAAGTTTCTCCAAGAGCCATGCATAATCCTCCTTGTTTCATGAAGAGAAGGTCCAATCCTCGTCTATTCTGTAATACTACTTCAGCTAAGGAGTCTACTTGCTTCTCTAGATGGGAGATGGAACTTTCGAGGTGTCTTATGTCCATATCTACCTGTTTACTTAGTTCCCTCAGGTTCATATCCCCTTTTATTAGAGCCAAGGCCCCAATAGCAGTTGATCCTGCAATACCCAGGCTTATTAGGAGGGGAACCAAGACAGGAGCCCTTTTGTATCAGTTTGGTAAAAGGCCTCAGTACATGTGGGCTCTTCCTTTGTTCCCATTGTATATAAAAACCTGTGGAAGGATATAGACTAGGACACAGAGAAGGGGGTCCTCCCCTTCCTTGAATAGGTCTGAGGAGGCACACTTGGTTAAGCCATTTGTGCAAGCTAACCAGGTCTGCTCAGGCGCTTGGTAATAGGTAGTGAAGCTACTATTTCCCCAATGGGTTTGATTACATGAGTCTGCATAGGGAGATCGTTGGAGGGGAAAGTTTGGCGAGAGCAGACAGGTACCTTGTCCTTGAAGATCCCCCAAGGTTGCCTGGGCCAGTGGTCGGCAAACTCATTAGTCAACAGAGCCAAATATCAACAGTACAACGATTGAAATTTCTTTTGAGAGCCAAATTTTTTAAACTTAAACTATATAGGTAGGTACATTGTTATTAACTTAATTAGGGTACTCCTAAGGCTTAGGAAGGGCCACACTCAAGGGGCCAAAGAGCCGCATGTGTCTCGCGAGCCGCAGTTTGCCGACCACAGGCCTAGGCTGATCCCCCGGAACTGGGGGATGTCCTGGGAAATTCCCAAACCTACATAATAGGGTGGTCTGGGGTCTAAACATAACCAACAGTCCTTCCTGACTGTAGGCTGTGAGGTATTAATGAATTGATGTACAATCCCAACATTGTCAGAAGGGAAGATTCCTGAGAAGGGCTGAGAGGTAAAAGTGAGGTCCTCGCCCTAGTTTCTCTGGTGGGTTCAGGTGGATTGGGCAAGGCCTGGGGTGGCTTAACAGGTATGGGCAGGGCCAGGGCCGAGAGTGGACCTATAGGCTTCTCAGGCTCTGGTTTGGCTCTCCTCTGGATTGTGAAGAGAGCTCCTGGGTCTACACCAGAGGAATAGATTCTTATTCCCCAGGTCCTTCCTGTTGACCAATAGAAATCCCCTTTGCTGATGACTTTTATTTCTACTGGGTTACATTCTGTCATTTTACAAGGGAAAGAGGGGCCAGTGAGGAGACTCCAGATGCTTATATGAGGGTCATTACTTTTCCTATATCCTGAGATGGTAGAGATAGTCTCGCATCCCCAGAAAGGGCAGTAAAGTTGCATTGAATTCAGGCACTTGGCCTCAACCTTCCCAGAGCCAGGGCAAATGTAGACTCCCATTGTCGGTAATCCCTTCTCGTGGCCTACAGTGCCACAACTTCCTTGAAGTCCCCCTAAGCCCTGGCGGCCTATTGGAAAAGGGGCGGGTTCAGGTGGGGTCCCTACTGCTATCAAAGAACACAGATCAAAGATAAAGGCTACTTGTCTTTCTTCTACAGTAGTACGAACGATTACTTGCCCCGTGACCCCATTTCGGAGTTCCCAGTCCCATAGTATTGGTTCATGGGGATTCCCATTTGTACAGAACAGAAAAAAGATTAGGACTTTGATACCCGCGAGAGTCTTATCTTTAAGGGGTCCGAGGTGGTGTCGGTGGTCCATTCTGCTCCTGCTGCCTTCAGCTGAGAGTGGTGTAGCCAGGTCTGGATGCCGTCAACCTTGACAGCTGTGGGCATAGTCAGGATGACAGTGTAAGGTCCCTTCCAAGTTGGGGTGAGTCCTTGAGCAGTGAACTTCTTTACCCACACGGAGTACCCAGGCTGAAAGGGATGTACAGGGTCCGAGGTGGGCACTGGCAGGACGTCTCGAACAAGCTTATGGGTAGCTTTCTGGATATGCTATAGAGCCTGCAGGGACTTGAGCAAGGAATGGTTATGAATTTCAGCTTTTAATTCCTCCCTAATTTTGAGTAAGATAGGGGGAGGTCTACCAAACATGATTTCAAAAGGAGAAAACCCCTCCCTGTAGGGGGTGCATCTGGCCTGTAAGAGGGCAAAGGGCAGGAGGTTGGTCCAGTTTTCGCCGGTTTCTAAGAAAAATTTAGAGTCTTTTTTAGAGTTCTGTTCATACGTTCTACCTGTCCTGAACTTTGTGGCCGGTATGCACAATGAAGTTTCCAGTTTATACCTAAGATTTGTGCTATACTCTGAGATATTTTCGCTATAAAAGTGGGGCCATTATCTGACCCTATGGTCACTGGTAGCCCAAATCTAGGTATAATCTCCTGGAGTAATTTCTTAACTACTATGGAGGCAGTCTCTGTCTTAGTGGGGTATGCTTCTACCCAACCTGAGAAGGTGTCTACAAAAACTAGCAGGTACTTGTATCCTGATGCTGGTGGCTTGATCTCTGTGAAATCTACCTCCCAATGTTCTCCCAGGGAGTTTCCCCGGGCCCGAATTCCCAGGGTGCCCTCTTACCTTGCTTAGCATTTACCTGTGCGCAAACAGTACATCTAGTGACTATACTTCTAATTATCTTATCTAAGCTTGGTATGTAGTATCTGCCTCGCAGAAGTTCAGAAGTCTTGGAAACGACTAGGTGGGTAGCCTGGTGTAACTGGGCAACTAACGTCCGACCTAGAGCCTCTGGGACCAATAGTCTGTCATCTGGTAGAGTCCACCAACCATCTGGTCCTTTGATGGCTTGCCTTTGTTCTGCCAATTCCTCCTCTTGTTTGGTGTAGGAGGGCGTCTGTGGTAAGTCGGGATCTGGCAGGGTTACTAAGACATGTAAAGGCCCCACTGGTTTTAGGGCAGCTTCCTTGGCAGCTTGGTCTGTGGCTCTATTTCCTCTGGCTTCAATTGTCTCCCCTTTCTGATGTCCTTTGCAGTGCACTATTGCAACTGCCCTTGGGAGACGGATGGCCTCTAATAAGCAAAGCCAGCATCCAGTTTCCTTTCCAGGTTAGAACTGAGTCCAGTACAGCATCAGGCTACTGCAGTCCATTAGTCCATTGTGCAGGGTCCACAGAGCTGTGAGTCATGTGGGCGAATGCAGGAGAGCAAGAGAGTGCATCCCCTGCAACAAGAGAACCAGGAGCCCAGAGGGCAAGAGTAGGAGAGGGAACTACTTTGTTTCAGAGATTAAATATCTCAATCTTCCCCTGCTTGCAGTGGCCACGCCTGCTCTGGCCAATGACCCGTTCCCAGGTGTGACTGACAGGAAAGTACCTTCCCCAGTTCACCCAGACTGTACTGAGCATGTGTCTATTTCCCTCTGCCAGCCCCTTCCCCCAGCGAACTGTGGGTACTAGACCAGTGGTTCCCTGGGGAGTGTTAAACTGCAGCTTCCTGGCAATGCTACACAGATGGCGCTGCCCATAACATCTGGCCTTCCCTTTGCTCCTTTCCCGTCACCGATAACCAGCTTAATTACGGTGGTATCAAGAGCAGAACAAGCAACTAAGCCTGTATCCCAGGGGTCCTCAAACTTTTTAAACAGGGGACCAGTTCACTGTCCCTCAGACCGTTGGAGGGCCGGACTATAGTTTAAAAAAAAACTATGAACAAATTCCTATGCACACTGCACATATCTTATTTTGAAGTAAAAAAACAAAACAAGAACAAATACAATATTTCTATTTGCATGTGGCCCGCGGGCCGTAGTTTGAGGACCCCTGCTGTATCCTCTCAGACAGGACTTTGCCAAGATAGGCGACTACCCTAGAAGATGAGGGCCCCATATTTATAACTTGCTCATAACTTACAGTAACGGGGAGACTTGTATTTTGCCTGTTTTTAGGGGACACCTAAATTAGCATGAAATTGCCTTAGATTTCAAACTCCAGATGAGACGAAGCGGGAACCTGCAGTTCTGCCGCTTGCTAACCATGAAACGTTAGCTGAGCGCTCCTTACCGAGGCACCCGCTCAGAGCGCTTCACTTGGATTAACCACTTAGTCCTCAAAGAGACCATGTAAGATGGGACCAAGGAACAGAGAGAATAAGCAACATGCTTGTTAGGTCACTGAAGGAGGAACACACGAGGCCAGAGTGGTGAGGGATTACAAATTTATTCGATCATCCACACACCAGGTGGCTGAGCCTGGATGGCTCCAGCACCCAGTGAGGGCAGTCAGCGGCTTTTAAAGGACTTTTGGCGGGACTTTTTCTGGGCAGAGATTTCTTTATGCAGACCCGGAGGGGAGAGAATGAAATGTGGTCAAAGGGAATGTCCATTGTGAAATGACCTGAAAAGCCAGTTCCTGGGGGAAGGGTATCAACTCAATTGCTCCATCAAACCTAACATTCCAGCCTTTTTGTTTTATGGAATAGGGACAAAGGTCATATCTTCTGTAGTTACTTGCTGCTGAGTCTGGATGTCGAGATCCCAGGGGGTTGGCCTTTGACTGTAGTCAGCTGGAATGTTGTATAGGTTCCTTCTGGTTGGAGCGAGGGGTTGTAGCAGCATGATCTCCCTGAGAGACTGGTTGGTGAAAGCTCAAAGTGGTCCTGTTGAGTGACTTGGGAGGTAAAAGCTGGTCCTGAGGCTGCCACAGCGTCACTTGTCTTGTTTTGCTGCTTTTCTGGGCCTGGAGCTGAAATACAACTGAGACCTTTTTAGGGGGGGAAAGAGTAGGGGTCTCAGTTGCCTCATTAGTGATATGAAAGGGGAGAACAGGTTATCCTGGGGGTGAGGTTCTTGTTTTCCCAGTTTTGCCCCTTGCTGGGCACCCACATGTTTCTTGTAGGTCCTGAGACAGGGTTTCAAAATAGGTAGAGCAGTGGTTAAGCTCCCGATGGCAGTTCCGCCCCTACTGTGATGCCTCAGGTTATGAGGAGAGGGATTATCTGGACTCCTCTTTTGTGCCAGACATGATGGGTTACGGGGACAGGTAAAGGCTGATTATTGGGGGCTATATCTACATTGGGTGAGAGATGAGAGTACAGGTTCCTGTCCAGCTGATGGGGAGACAGGTGTATGTGTTTTCCCCACAGAGGAAGAAAAATCCCTGATCACAGAGACAAGCTGGTAGGTGTAAGGAGAAGAGGTGACTAAAAGATATGAGTTTCCTTTTTCTAGTTCCACACTCCAAGCTGAGAGGGTAGTCGCCATGGCACTGCCAATAAGGGGTGACAGATGAGTGGTTGAGATTGTATTGCAGTGAAAGTGGGAGGGAACACTAGGATGGGCTGTTATCCAAGGGAAACGAGAAAGGAAAGGAAAGGAGCAGTTGAAGCCAGGGGCCAGGATGGTTGGATAAGAAGTCAGACACTGCACTCAGACCAGCCAAATTTAGTACTTTAAACTTCCTGAGGTTATAATCTGCCGCTCACTGGCTTAACTTCTTATTTTTACTGAACCTTAATCCTTGCTGTTTTTCTGAATATTCTGGTTTAGCTTAAGAAGTATCCAGCAACCTTGTCCTGCCAGGCTTGGAGACTGAAACCTCACTTTCTTGCTCAGAGTAAAATGGCCCTTTTACAATTCTTGTAAATAGTTAACTTTAGAACCTCTTTCTTTCTTTCAACGTTTCTCCTTTCCTTCTCATCACATACTCAACCTTCACAAATTTCACACTTTCAAATTAGCCTTCAAACCTTCCATGTCCTTCAAAAATGCATACCATGCCTCAGACCTTCCATTAAGTATTTCTACTCTAATATTCTTTCTTTTTTCTTTAAAATGTATTAGAATTCTTCACTGTTAGAAACTTTAATTTTTCAATTATAACCGAAAAGCAAACAGCCAACATTTCTTAGACTAACATTTTTGCAGAGCATTAAAGGGGGTGAGAATGTTGGCCTTGGGATCTAAAGGCTCAGTGAGGGAGTCCCTTCACCATGTCATGTCACAGAGACGCTTTGCAAGAAAACTAAAGTTGTGAACCTGGAGGCGAGATTACCCAGTGAGCCTGAGAAAGGAGAAAATTTCTTGTTCAGAGGAGGGGACAGTCATGGAGGAGATAAGGAGATAAGGCGTTTACAGTCCAAGGAATGGCTCGGCCTTGTGGGGTGAGAGAGTGAAACTGACGTAGGCGACTGTGGTTTGGGATAACTGGGCTTTATGAGGGGATACATGGTAGCCCTGGCCGGGCACCAAGGCAGAATGAGAAAAGAGTGAATGGGGGAATTTAGTAAGATGCAGTGTAGAGGTGAGGTGGCTAATGGCTGTGAGACGAATCCGTCAACCACCATAATAGAGACTGAGGAGTGGACAAGTGTCCCAGCGAATTCGAAGAGGGCAGAATAAGTGACCCCAGTGTCCATTAAAAAGAGATCGGCTTACCTGCCACCACAGTCGTTACCCGAGGCTCTGTCCTGGTGATGTAAGTCTGTGGGGCCCTGTTGGGGCCTGGGCAGCTTCTTTGGTGGCCAGTCCCAGGAGGTCTGGGAGCTCCAAACTGGATCCAGAGGGCGGCCGTGCTGGACTGGCTGAGGCCTGAACCAGAGGGGCCAGACTACAGTCTGATTTCCAGTGGCCTTCCTTTCCTCACCTTGGGCAGGGCCCAGGCGGGGGTCTCGGGTTTGAGCAGGACTTGGCTCAGTGTCCTTCCCTTGTTGCATTTGAGGCATGGCCCAGAGGAAGCTTAGCCCCTGACTTACCTGCAGTTGGAGGACCAGCACTTCGTTTGAGGTTCATGAGAGTGGTGGCTAGGAGCTGGAAGGCCTCCTTCTGAGCCTCAGCCTTGGCCTGATCTCATCTTTGTTTTTGGATTTGGGTCTCCTTGTCTATTAAAGATCTTAAAGGTCAGGTTAACAAGGTCTTTTTGAGGGGTTTGTGGACCTGTATCTATTTTTGAAGTTTGCGGCGTATGTCGGAGGCTGATTGGGATATAAAATGGGTATTTAGAAGAAGGGCTCCCTCTGGGGAGGTGGGGTCTAAGGTGGTAAATTTCTGTAGAGGAGGACAGGGGGACATAGATGTCATGCCAAGTCAGGACATAGGACTGGGTCAGGCTCCTTAGTGAAGGTGGTCGGGTCAGTGGAAAAAGACCTGAGATGCCTCTCAATCTGTGTGAGGCTGGATGTAGAGAGTGGGGCATGGACGCAGACTACGCCCTCAGTTCCAGCTGCCTCCCTCAGGGGTAGAATGGAAGAGGCTGTTGAGGAAGACAGTCTTTGGGTGGCCTGAGAATGAGTGTTAGATGGGAAAGGCTGTATTAGAGCTCATGTTCTCAGGATTTGGGCTCTCAGGAACTGGGGAGAAGGTGGTTGCTAGTTAAGAGGGTCTGGGTTTTGGGAATCTACTGCTGGTGAGGGAGGGGATGTGTAAGGGGGTGGAGGTTGGTGGTCTGCTGAGCCTAGAGTAGATTCAGAATCAGGATTGTTAGGGGTAAGATGGGTAGAGCAGGACTGAGAGAGAGGATTGGGACTGAGGGTGAAGAGGCCTGGACGTAGGGAATCTCTGACCATTTTCCATTGCAGGGACAGCAATTATGTAAATTGTTCAGTGTATTAAAATTGAAAGTGTTGTTTTCAAGCCATTGAGACTTATTATCCAGTTTATGTTGTTGCCAAACAGTGTTACAAAATAAAGTGAGGTGGTTGGGCATGATCCCCCCCCCCCCCCCCCCCCCGTGAGTGGGCCGAGGGAGCGTCACATGGCCCACGAGAGAGGAAGGGTGAGTGACAGACCACAAATCCGAAGGTGACTGTTTAGGGCAGGCGTCCCCGCTGCTAAACAAATCACCATGAGAAATGAGAGGTGACCCTCTGGACTGGGCGTCCCCAATCCAGAAGGACCCAAAGCCGAATGGCTGAGGAGTCTTCTGGCCCAGCGCTAGGACTTTTGGGAAGTCAGTGTGAGAGAGTGGGCAGAAGACCTGAGACGAGGGGAATTGTGGAAGGTCACTCACCTAGAGAAGACTGGCCGGTATGGGATGGAGGCTCAGCAATGGAGAAGGAGAGATTCCCAGTCCGCGTCCTCCTCAGCTGGCTGGGGAAGACCCAGTAAGGGAGGGAGGCCTGATCGAGGCTGGCAATCGAGTCACCCCAGTAGGATTCGGAGGTAAGCCCAGGACAAGCTGCCGCTGCCTACTGCTCCTCCGTAGGCTCCTCCATTGGCTCCTCTACCCCAGTTTGGGGGGGCCCATAGGGAGGGAGGCCGAATCGAGACCAGCAATCAAGTCACCTGAGTAGGATTCAGAGATAAGCCCAGGATGAGCTGCTGCTGCCTACTGCTCTCCGAGTAGCAAACTCGGGGTAACTGAAGCCAGGACGATGGCTCCCCATCCCCATGGAACCTTCCGGGGTTTTGGCACCAAATGTTAGGTTGCCGAAGAAGGAATGCACAAGGCCAGAGTGGTGAGGGATTATGAATTTATTCGATCATCCACACACCAGGTGGCTGAGCCTGGATGTCTCCAGCACCCAGTGAGAGCAGTCAGTGGCTTTTAAAGCAGTCAGCGGCTTTTAAAGGACTTTTGGTGGGCTTTTTCCTGGGTGGAGACTTCTTTATGTAGACCCGGAGGGGAGAGAATGGAATGTGGTCACCACAAGTAAAATGTGGTCTTCAGCAAAAGGAATGTCCATAGTGAAATGACCTGAAAAGCCAGTTCCCAGGGGAAGGGTATCAACTCAATTGCTCCATCAAACCTAACAATGCTCAACACAGCTGGTCAGATGCAGAATTGGGGCCAAGTAGCTGAAGCCTGTGCTCTTCATCACTTTGCTGGTGAGTTTAGATTTTTAAGTTTAAGCCACTACAAGAACTACCTTTTACTGTGACCTATATTAAGGCGTATATTCTATAACACAACCCAGCACCATATATATAATTGAAACCACTAGTATTTTCCTATTGTATTTTATTGTTTGAAACTGCTGGTCACTCCCCACCAAACTGACGTCAGGATCCACTGAGATTTGTGAGCAAAAGTTTGAAGAACAGGCCCCACATTTCCTCCTGCAGCCAGGGGAATTTTGTGAGGATAAAATAGGGTGATGGATGCCAAACGCTAAGCAGAGTGCCTGGTGCACACTGTGCTCCATACAGAGTGGGATTATTGTTGACCTTGTAAACAGACTGTAGTTATGGGAGGCAGGGACACGGAGGAGGAAACCCTAACTGGGCCAGAGTTGAATTTCTTGCCAGTTAGCAGTGAGACTGGGAATTCCCCAGTATTTTTAACTTGTATTATCATGGAAATCACTTCAGGAAGAGAGCTGGCTGGCACTCCATCTGTTTCCCCTTCTGCACTGGAAGGAGTAGTTTACAGGCTGCTAGCCTCTCAGCTGAGACCCTAGGGAAGCAGTTTATTGATCTCTGTTTACATCTAACACTGGACACTACCCGCTATTCAGGATTGGTCTTCATAGAGGAGTCCAGCTGGGAGACGCACTTGTTTCCTATTGATGCTTTGTAAATTACCGCTAGTTCAGTGGCTTAAGACAACACACCTTTATTATCTTGCAAATGTGCCAGAGACCAATTCCAGCATGACAGCAGGCTGCATCTGGGAATGGCTAAAGGCATTTCCCCAAACCTGAATAGGATACATTAAATTGATTTCTTGGCTGCCAGACAGCTAAAGGGCATCTTAATCTACATGTTATTGCCTCCTACTGGCCAAACACCTGAACAGCCATAGGCTAATTCCCCCATTCTGACAATGCTTGTGTATACCCTTTGAAGTGTATATCTCTGCCTTGCCTCAGGACAAGTTGTGTTAATAAAAAGCATGGGGTCCTGGGGACGAGGAGAATCTAAGACAGGGGTCCTCAAACTTTTTAAACAGGGGGCCAGTTCACTGTCCCTCAGACTGTTGGAGGGCCGTACTATAGTTTAAAAAAACTATGAACAAATTCCTATGCACACTGCACATATCTTATTTTGAAGTAAAAAAACAAAACGGGAACAAATACAATATTTGTATTTGCATGTGGCCCGTGGGCCGTAGTTTGAGGACCCCTGATCTAAGACCTTAGACTTAAGACCTTAGAACAGTGGTTCTTAACCTTCCTAATGCTGTGACCCTTTAATACAATTCCTCATGTTGTGGTGACCCCCAATTTCTTTGTTACAAATTGAACATAATTAAAGCATAGTGATTAATCACAAAAACAATATGTAATTATATATGTGTTTTCCGATGGTCTTAGGCGACCCCTGTGAAAGGGTGTTCGACCCCAAAGGATTGCGACCACAGGTTGAGACGCTGCTTAGACTAGCTCTTAGCTAGCTCTCTGACCCCATGCTTTTAAAAA
>NW_005871538.1:25139-43115 GCF_000147115.1 Myotis lucifugus
CTCCAGATTCTTTATTAGTCTCTGGATTCCTATTTAAGATCTACACACAGCCTTCTCCCGATTCCTAAACCCTTCTTGATGCTGAGACAAGAACCCCGGCACAAATGCACTGTCTTCTAGAGGTCAGAAGTCTGAATTGGGTCTCACTGGGCAAAAGCAAGCTGCTGGCAGGACTGCATTCCTTTCTGGAGGCTTGAGGAGGACCCATTTCCTCCCCTTTTCCAGCTTCTGTCTCCAGGCCCCTCCCTCCTCCTCCCAAGCCTGCAGCAGCTGGTTGAACCTTCCCACACCAATCCCTCTGATTGGGACACTGACTAGGTCACCTGGCCTGACTGCCTCTTCCATCTGCTAAGGGCCCTGTGAGGACCTGGGGTCCACCTGCATAACCCAGAGAGTCTGTTTTCAGATCCTGGATTTAATCACGCCTGCAAAGTCCCATTTTCCCTGTAAGGTCACACTCAGAGGTGCCAGGAATTAGAACTCGGACCTTTGGAGGGGAAAAGGGCAACTGTTCTGCCTACGCCAGAAGACAAGCCACACAACAGTGCCTAGAGCAGCAGGACAGCACCTGACGTCACCCAGCACTTGCTGCGCGGGCACTGTGCCGAGTGTTCTGCTTACGTGGAGGTGTTTCTTGCTGAGAACCTGAGGCTCTAGAAGATAATGCAGACTGCCCAAGGTCACACTAACAGTTAGCACCAGGGCTGCCTGTCTTCAAGGTCATGCCCTCAAGCACGAATGTGTGAATTCCGTGGTTGCAGCTTCTCCCCATCACAGACTCACTTTACTCTCTTCCCCAGGAACCTTATTTTGAAAGATTTTGTATGTGAATTTTTTTCATTAATGAAAGCAAATTTCTAGTAATGTCTGAGAACTTTGAGCTAACCTCTTTGTCTCTTTTGAGATTTATATAGCTTTAGCCACAATGATGCAACTTAATATTTTATTTAATGTATTTTGGCATCATTTTGGAAAAATGAAAACAAGAGCTCACATAACCCTGTTCACAGATGCCTAGGAGACCAGAGCAGAAGGGAATCAATGAGTGAGGCAGTCAGGAGAAATGGGTCTGACTCAGTCTCAAAGAAACAGAGATTTGGGACAGACCAGAGAATGAAGAACATGAATGACATGTAGGGAGTGGGACCAGGTTCATGCAGGGTGTGACACAGGAACCTGCTAGGGAGAACGGGAAACAATGACTGAAAAGAGATACCTGCACCGAGGCCTGGAAACACAGGCCCACAGGTTAAATCACCCAGTCAGGAAGGGTGCTGCTAGGCTTGGGGAGGCGCATCAGCTAGAACGCGGATGGGAGGAGTGAGAAAGGAGCCTTGTAACTCACCTCTGGGAGGGAAACCTGCCTGGAGACTAACTTCACTATATCCCCTTTTGATTTTTCTAAATTTTATTCAATGCACACGTATGAGAGAATGTAAGAGATAGATACATGCATGTAATGTATAATATATAAATTATGAGTAACATATAGATACAACCATGTAATATATGCATGTAATATAATATATGCCTGTGATATATAGATACATGCATATAATATATGGATACACATGTAATATGTTATCCATACAAGTAAAATACAGATATATAACATATTAAATATCTACAATATATAGGTGTGTGTAAAATATAGATACATATATGTACTGTATCATACATGCATGCAAATATAACACATGTGTGTAATATACCTGTTATATATTACATGCAACATATAGATGCATGCCTGTAATGTGTTTTATGTGCCTGAAATATATAGATACATGCATGTAGCATAGATACATACACATAATATATTATGTAACGCATAGATACATTTACATAATATATACATGTACATAAGACTATCTTTACTGACCCCAAGTACCTTACTTAAATAAACTAGGCATCTATTCTAGGCACACATAGGAGCTAGGATGAACCTCCTCCCTTCTGCTCACCCCCAAGTAAAGCTAGTTCAGCAATTTTCTCACTGCCTTGAAAAATCCCTCCTTTGCTCAACCTGCTTCATGCTAAGCATCAAGAGCCTGGCACCAAGCATGTCACTTTCCTTTTATACGTCTGCCCAGGTTGGCTGAGAACCTACGATAGAACTGACTCAGAAAGCTCACAGGACACCGTCACTCACCCCCGGGACCCATGATCAGCTGCAGAGTCACACGCAGCCCAGCCCAGCCCAGGATCCTGGCTCAGACGACGCCTGCCAGACGTCCTCATTCCCACCCCAGGCTCCACACCACCACGGGGATGGCAGCAGTTTGCCTTTTCAATTAGCACGCAGCTCCAAGGGGATTTCTATCTCATAGATCAACAGGGACCTACTGCTGTCCACCTGGCTTGTTTTTAAGAGCTGGCTAATGAGACAGCTCCGCCAGTGCTTCTGTGGGCGGCTGCTGGATCTCTGCACTGCCTGAGCACTACTGCGTGCTCTCTCTGTGGTACGGGAAGCAAGCACCCCATAGGCCTGGGCAGCCAGCCTGTGGCATTAGTGCCACGAAGGGAGGCTCGGGCAAAGGAGGCTCTGGGATTCCTTCCCTGCTGCGACCTGTAGGGAGAGCTGCATTCGGAAAGAACTCCTTGATCAGGCTGTGGCTTCACTGCATTCAAAGTCATAGTGTTAAGCACTTGTTTAGAGTTTAGATGTTATCCATGAGGTTATTTAAACAAGAACAAGTTACAGCAGGCACAGGAGGGATAACAGATCAAAACTCACTGTGCGGCCAGATCCAAAAAGCCAGCTTGGTTACTCTTCACGCATTTTGCCAATGTTCATGTGTAAGATCACATGCTACATTGTGTGAATGAAAGTGTTATAGCCAATTACCTGGTCTGCCTGTCTTACTTATGTCAGTCAGTACAGAAATATTCCTTGCACTCCTCATAGAAGAGTAATTTTAGAAACTATCCAAGGATGGAACAATTGCTAAGCCTCTAAAACCTGTTCTCTCCTCTTGGAACACCCGGGAGGCAGGAAATATGTTGCCTCTTGCTGCATGTGTCGCACAGCGTTCACCCTCAAATGACTGGAAACCAGGATAAAGAAAACCTTAGGGTAGAGCCATGATTCAGAATTGAAATTAGTTCATGTGTCACATTGATGAGGCACTTCTAGGCGTGTCATCTCATTCGTTCCCACTGTAACCCTCATGAACGAGGAAAGCGGATAGGTACCGTGGGCACTGAAATGGAGACTGCAACCAAGCACGCCCCTGCTAACATGTTTTATAGGAGTGACTGAGGCCAAGCACTGTGGAGACTCCCAGAGCCTCTGCCCAGCTACCCACAAGTTACAGAGAAGATATTGCAAACTCATAGTATGGCACCTACGCTTAAAACATTAACCCCTGGGGGTAGCCACCAGCGGTCCCTAAAGACACCTTCTTGTGCTGGGACTCTGTCGCCCTCTTTAAAATGTGCCAGAAGTCTCTGGGAGCAGCTTTGCCCCAGCTGTCACACCAACAGTGGTCCTCCACCTTCACGTCACCTCTTCCCATGTTTCCTAGGCATTTCCACTCTACAGAATAACTGTGAGTCCATTCTTCAGTCCCTGCCTCTCTAATCACCTCCACTCTTCAGCATGAACATCACGGAATCTCCTCAGTGTTTCAATACTTGTGTCCTACACATACATACAAGCATCTACACTAATAAAAGAGAAACATGGTAATTAGCGTACGACCGCTACCCTTCCCATTGGCTAATCAGCATATCCTTATGCAAATTAACTGTCAGCCAAGATGGCGGCTGGCAGCCAGGCAGCTGGAAGCGAACATGAGGCTTGCTTGCTCCAGTGACTGCAGACTCCAATGATCCCCGCCTGACTTGCCGGCCTCTGAGCTGCAACTCTAAGAAACATTGTAACAAATATAGAAGCTAAACAAAACCCCAGAAACCAGCTTTCAGCCGGCCGGGATCTCAGAGCTGGAGTTATACATTGTTTCGATTATAGAACCGAAACAAACCAGATACCTGCTCTCAGCAGCGGAAGCCTCAGAGCTAGAGCCAGAGCTAAAGCTGGCCCAGAATAAAAAAAAGAATAAAGAAAAAAAGGAGCAGTTGGGAGCTTCAGTCAACTGCCAGCCTAAAAGCAGCCCTCAGCTCCTCACCCAGACTGGCCAGGCACCCCAGTGGGGACCCCCACCCTGAAGGGTGTGTGACCAGCTGCAAACAGCCATCATCACCTCATCCAGGCTGGCCAGGCACCCCAGTGGGGACCCCCACCCTGATCCAGGACACCCTTCAGGGCAAACCAGCCAGCCCCCAGGCCTCTATCCTATATAGTAAAAGGGTAATATGCCTCCCAGCACCGGGATCAGCGGAGCCGCGAGGCCTCCTGGCACCGGATCAGCGTGACAGGGGGCAGCGCCCAAACCCCCTGATCGCCCTGTGACTCTGTGTGTGACAGGGTGCGGCACCCCAACCCCTCCCCCCCACAGGCCCTGCTCTGTGTGTGACAGGGTAGAGCCATAACCTCCCCATCGGCCCCGCCCTGAGTGTGAGAGTGGTGGTGCCCCAACCCCCTGATCCGCCCTGCTGTGTGTGTGACAGGGGGCAGTGCCCTAACTCCCCTGATCGGCCCTGCTCTGTGCATGACAGGGGGGAGCTCCCCAACCCCCTGATTGGCCCTGCAGGGTACGGAGCCCCAGCCCCCCTGATGGGCCCTGCTCTGTGCGTGACAGGGGGCAGCGCCCCAACCCCCTGATTGGCCCTGCAGGGTACAGAGCCCCAACCCCCCTGATGGGCCCTGCTCTGTGCGTCACAGGGGGTGGCACCGCAACCTCCCCATCAACCCTGCCTTGAGTGTGATAGGGGGTGGTGCCCCAACCCCCCAATCAGCCCTACCCTGAGCGTGACTGAGGGTGGCATCGCAACCTCCCAATCCTCCCTGCTCTGTGCATGACAGGGGGCGGCGCCCCAACTCCCCAATCAGCCCTGCTCTGAGCCCAACCAGGGGCTGCACCTAGGGATTGGGCCTGCCCTCTGCCACCCAGGAGCAGGCCTAAGCCAGCAGGTCGTTATCTCCTGAGGGGTCCCAGACTGTGAGAGGGCACAGGCCGGGCTGAGGAGCCCCCCTTCCCCCCCGAGTGCACAAATTTTTGTGCACCGGGCCTCTAGTTTAAATATATAAATGCCATACATTCTTAATGACCACGTGGTTTATGCACCACTCGAGTTCATCACCTTATCACAAAGCAAATATGAAGGAAGCTCCGTGGCTGTCCTGTTAGATGCCTGGGACCCATTGTCGCTGTAACTCTGGGAGACCGCACCATGGATTCATGGACAAGGCCTCTGGTTTACTCCCAGGCCTACCACCTCTCCCTGGAGCACTTGTGGCTAGTACTTTGCTCTTAGGCTCAGCTTCCCCACTGTTCAAACAAGAGTTGTTGTGGAGAAAAAGCCTTTACCACCACCCACCATTCCAAATATTTCATCCTAGGAGGACAGTCCTTTCATTGGAATAACGCAGCCAGCCCTCACTGCACACCAATCTCCCTCCGCACCTGCCTGCACCCCACCCTAGGGGAAAAGGAGCGTCTTACCTGACTTGTGAGCTTGGGGACGTAGTGGCTGACCCCTTTCTCTTTTCTTTCTCTTTGGATTCTTCCTGCCTCCGAGAGAATGTGTGCTGCTCCTCCACGTAGCACCCTGGTGGGCAGCCTCCTCGGGGCAGGCTGGGTCTCTTCTGCCTGTTAGGTAGGTCAGGATTAGTAAACCCACTTGCCAATAGCTCTAAGTCACAATCTTCACATTTCAGGAGGAAGTTCACATTGTGGTCTCCATCTCCACTGCTCTTTTGCTCACTTCTCAGTTGGTTCTGAACTTCGGATAAAGAATATCACTTTTTAGCCCCATCATATCTCAACAGGGATAACAGTTATACCACAAGGTTGTCTTAATAATATTATATTTGGAAGAATATAAAACATTTGTATCTATAAGGAGTTAGTATTTCAATTTCATAGCCACTTTTTAAGGATTTAGTCATTCAATCAGGTGACAGTTTTGACTAATTCTACTAAGAGGGATAAACTTAAGGTAATACCTAATTATGCTTGAAATAAAACATCTTCCATCCAATGTTGTCAGTTGTACATGGTTTATTTTTAAATATTTAATACAATTTTAATTTTCTAAGTAGGTGACAGAAAATATTACTGCACTGGATACAATCTAGAGCAGCCGTGGGCAAACTTCGGCCCGCGGGCCGGATCTGGCCCATTTGAAATGAATAAAACTAAAAAAAAAAAAAAAAGACCGTACCCTTTTATGTAATGATGTTTACTTTGAATTTATATTAGTTCACACAAACACTCCATCCATGCTTTTGTTCCAGCCCTCTGGTCCAGTTTAAGAACCCATTGTGGCCCTCGAGTCAAAAAGTTTGCCCACCCCTGGTCTAGAGTTTAGAAAATTATTGGAATATTGGCTGCAAAGAATTTTTTTAACTCCGGTACTTTTTCATAACTTTACCTCTGTGAACTATAACACCTTTTAAAGATGAACTTGTGTAGAGAGCGCCTGGGAAGGCACATAGGCATTTCTTTAATTATTGTCAGCTGAATCCAGTGGCGTTGGCAGAGCCACGTCCTGGAAACACGCCTTGCCAGAGGCAGGAGTGTTGTCAGCCTGACCTTCAGCCCAGGTACCAGGGGGTGGGTTTCGTTATCTAAATCCAGCCAAGCACCAGGAATGAATACTACTCAGGCCCACCCAAGAATGCACATAATCTCCTTTGTCTTGACCTTTAGTAAAACTTCCTGGTTTTTGCTTTATAAAGTAAACTCGCTGTATTGGCTCTGGGTCCCTGTCTCTCCATCAGAGGACAGTGGTCCCACCCAGTCCCAGCTTTCCCTACTGTATTTGTGTCTGTCTCTTTCATTTTCTCAATCCCCCACCGCCCCTACTCAGGAACCGGACCGCTCTCTAGCCGTGCTGGATGCGGAAAAGAGAGAAATATTTATAAACTTGTAACTTTGAAAAAACTAAAACTTGAAATGAACACACCTAATAATTCTGCATACTTTTAACCTAAGAACGGCAGTCTTCAGCTGGCCACACAGCATCCTCCCATGGCCTCCAGTGAAAATGGGTGCACTATCATCAAGTTCACTCATTGTCCTGGGCACTGGTAAACAAAACAGAGATGGCCCTTGTATTCATGGAGATCGCATCAGAAAGTAAAGTATGGCCACATAGTTTTGATTTGCAAATCACTTTTCAATATTTCATAAGCCAGCCTGATAATTCTCACTTAACTAAAATTGGCAAGGCCCCAAATACTTTATTTTGAGAAAGGAAATTAATATTGTGTATAGCCTTATACACAGTCCTGTGTATAATAGCTTTAAGAAAGATACTTAGATACTTTTTCACTATTTAATAGATGAAGGAAGTGAGTAAGGCTTGTCAAAATTACATAATACCAACGAAGTCAGACACTGCAGAGGAGACTTCTAACTCATGTGATCTGATTCCAAAGCCCCATAGTTTTACACTGGAATGGTTCAGTTCATATCATTATATATCCCAAGTCAAAATTGTTATGAGAAAGACTTTTAAAGAATAAAAATGATGTACATAACAACTTTAGTAAACTAGTAAACTATTACTGGAGACACATCAATACTTTGATTGCTAGACTGAACTCCTTTAAACATATCCTTGCTCACATGTACAATAACTCTTCATATCACAGTGTTGACCTGTAACATAATTCACACTCCATCTCTCCTAAGTCTCACTGCCTGAGTGCAGTTGAACAGATTCAAGATGCAGCAATGGAATTTCCTTGGTTCAAATCCTGGCTCTGCCACAGAATAGCTGTGGGACCTTACACAAGTAATTAACATCGCTGTGCCTGTTTCTGCATCTGCACACGATGAGTAGCATCTACTGCAGTGATGGCGAACCTTTTGAGCTCGGCGTGTCAGCATTTTGAAAAACCCTAACTTAACTCTGGTGCCGTGTCACATATAGAAACTTTTTGATATTTGCAACCATAGTAAAACAAAGACTTATATTTTTGATATTTATTTTATATATTTAAATGCCATTTAACAAAGAAAAATCAACCAAAAAAATGAGTTCGCGTGTCATCACCTCTGACACGCGTGTCATAGGTTCGCCATCACTGATCTAGTGCCTAGTATTTTGGTATTAAATGACCGAGATGCAGATATGAGGGCTCTTGGCTGGGCAATAACTGCTCCATGAACTTGTCAGTGTCCTCTAACCAAAGACCACCAGAGGCACATCTGCCGCTCTAGAAAGCTGCTTCCCTGTCTCACTGCAAGGAGAAAGGTACACCCTCGGGGGAGCATGGGGTATCTCAGTAAGAGGCTATTAGGAAGAACTTACTACAGGATAGAGCCTGTCTTAGGTAATTTGGGAGCATTCAAGGAAATTGGGGATCTTCCCTGCACTGGATGCTGTCGGGAAGAAGGAGAAATTCTCTGATTGGGTATCTTAATTCTTATCTGGGCTATGAGAGGAGTGAAATCAAGCTAAAGCTGCAATTGGTAAAGAAGCAGTAGGTTCTCATTGTTAGCCAGGAAAGGGTGATGTGTGCTCATTTTGGGTTTTGGACTATTTCTTATTTGTCTTTTCAGATCTGATCATGAAGTGGCCTTATTTTTTTCTTGCTCCACTGCCATCACAAAGTAGTCTTGTCTGAGGCTGGTGTTCTCTGACCACGTTTATATTCAACAGAATTTCACAGATTCGCAGTGATAGGCACGTTCCCAGCTGAGAGAGGCTGTGTTCTTCCTTCTTAGTAAAGTAGATAAGAATTGTTATTATTTACTTATAAACACCTTTTACAGTCATTGTATATCTTGAGCCACTCAGAACAATCCCAGGAGGTAAGCAGGGCCTCATTCATAAGTCACTCCCATTTGTGACAGTGATCCCTGGAGTTGTTCAACAAGGCTGCGGTGGCAGGGCAGACATTGCCATTTCACTTCCTGAGAGTTCCTGGTTTCCCAACGAACCTTCAAGTGCTCTCTGGCCCCTGTTCAGCTGCTGACGTGGGAGCCCTGATTCAGTCATAGTTTCCACACCATTTGCCCTCATGACCTGGACAGCCTGGGCAGCGCTGCCTCTTCCACAGCTTTGTCTGTGTTTGCCCAAAACAGGACACTACAGAGAGTGCTGAACTTACAACCTCTTTCACACAGTCACTTCAAAGCAAAAAAAAAAGTATGTGTGTTTTGGTTTAAAAAGTTAATATACCTTAGTATATTTTGCTCAAAATATTCTGCTAAATTCAGGGGCTGAAAGTTAAATGCAGATGAGCGACTAGTAGCATAGCTTTCCACACTCTTGAAAACCTGCCAAATAAAATGTCAAAGGAAAGTGGAATTTCCCATGAAATACCTACTAATAATAAATTTTTGCCCAGCACCATCTTTTTGTAGCTGGGAAATTCCCTCTGGCTAGTAAACTTCTCTCCTGAGGCATTATATAAAGTGAAACTGAAAGTGGAATACCCCACTGATAATTGCAAGCAGTTCCCAGAAAGAATATGGACTTTGATTCAAACATATTGGTTCAGGAACCCAGTCTCTGTAATTCACAAACTGTGACTGGGCAATTTACTCCGCCTCTCTCATTACATTACCATGCATGCTTCTCTCCTCGAGCATCTGAGCGCCCTGCACTCCCCTGCCAGAGCACATGCATCTGTAATTGCATTTCAGGTCTCTCTCCCTTGAACACTAACAGCATGGACCATGTGTAATTTGTTAGCCTTGTATTTCTAGCACCTAGAGTTATGGCACATAAAACATTTGTTCTTTATTTGTTGCCTTAGGGGAGGTGGACTGGAGATCTGAAGAATCTGGAAGGCTTTCTTTTCATTTTATGTGATTTTATATGTTTTTATAATTCTTGAATGTTCTACCATGCCAATTTGGTACATGTGCTTCTTTTAAATTAAAAATCATATTTATACAAAAGGAAGAAAATGTTTCTTATGCATAAATAAGTTAATAAATAAGCTAATAATAGGCTCCTGATCTATCCAGCTTCCTTTTTTTTTTTTTAAGCACGGGATCAAAATAGTTGATTTTTTAAAAAAATATATTTTACTGATTTTTTACAGAGAGGAAGGGAGACGGATAGAGAGTTAGAAACATGGATGAGAGAGAAACGTCGATCAGCTGCCTCCTGCACACTCCCCACTGGGGATGTGCCCGCAACCACGGTACATGCCCTTGACCGGAATCGAACCTGGGACCCTTCAGTCTGCAGGCTGACGCTCTATCCACTGAGCCAAACCAGTTTCAGCCAAAATAGTTGATTTTAAGGCAAATTGTTTTCTCCATCTTCTTCTACATAATAAACCATATGTATAATTTGAGGACTAACATGTAACTTCATTTGAATGTAATTTTTCTTTTCTTATGAAAAAGGGATAGTCAGCCAGGTGTATCTTAGATTCAGAACATCCCAGTGTGAGGTTAGGTGGAGGAAGGCAGCAAATGGGGAAGATTCCTTGGGCCTTTTGTTTCTCGCTCTAGTCAGCTCATCAGAGCTTTGAAAATAAACTACCCTTTATCTTCTTCTCTGTGTGTATAGATCTATCTGGGCACCTACTTAATGGAACAGGAGGACTGTGGGTTGCGGCATGATGTAACTAAACCTGAGTCCCTTGGCCTAATACCATCAAATATCACCAAAATCCTTACTCCATTCACTCCACTCTGAACTTTTAGCAAGCAAGTTTTCCTGCATCAAATACTTCCAAAGACTTTAGCTGCTGATCATCATACTCTGAATGACCACAATAAATCCGTCAGCTTTTCCAAAGGACTTCCGTTTCTGAGCCACACAATGCAGATCACGCTGAAGTGAAAAGATTTGAGTCAGACTTTATGTACCAATTGAATGTTTTCTACCAGTTTATGCTCTATATTTCCCATTTTAAAGGCTTATCAATATGATCAGTTTCAATGGGAAAATAAAATGAGAATTTGACTAGGCTACAATCTAACAGGTAAAGGGAAAATTTCCTGAGATTTTATAATCTAAGTGAAAAATAATTTCTAGATTCTAATTCACCTGGTTAATTAATGAAGAGAGGTCTCTAGTTCTGAACTTATTCTGGTCTACATTTTTGTTGAGTTGAAAAACACAGAAGGGAAAGCAAGCAACATCTACTGAGGGTGTGCCATCTACTAAACACCACACATACATTACCTTATTTCATAGTTACAAAAGTTAGTTAGAGCAATACTTTCACAGAAGGAGAAAATAAGGCTCAAACATGTGAAGCAGCTGCCCAAGATACACAGTTCATATGTCAGAAAGCAGAGAATTGAAGTCAGGTCTATGTTCTTCCAAACATCATACTTCCTGGAAAAGACAGCCAATATAGCAAAATGTAGACTTAAGAGATTAATGAAAGACTAGAAGAATGAAGCTACATAGAAATGAAAAAAGTTAACATGATTAAGTTCAAAATTGAACTAGGTCTACAGGTGAGATATTACTACAAACTTACTAGATAGCTAAATAGTAGCAATACTAAATGCTGATAGGATGCAGAGAGATAGAGCCTCTCAGATATTGCTGGCTGGAATGTAAAATAACACAGTCACTCTGGAAAATGGTATGGCAGTCTCTTCAAAACACTAAACATGCCCTTACTATTCAACCCAACAATTACACTCCTGGGCATCTGTCTTATAAATGAAAATGTATGTCTGCATGAAAACCTATACACAATTGTTCTAACAGCTTTATTAGTAACTAGAGGCCCAGTGCACAAAATTCGTGCACGGGGGGGTGGGGGGTGGGAGGGGAGAGTCCCTCAGCCTGGCCTGCACCCTCTCCAATCCAGGACCCTTCAGGGATGTCCGACTGCCGGTTTAGGCCCGATCCCTGCAGGATGGGGCCTAAACCAGCAGTCAGACATCCCTCTCACAATCCGGGACCACTGGCTCCTAACCGCTCACCTGCCTGCTGGCCTGATCCCCCTAACTGCTCTCCCCTGCCGGCCTGATCGCCCCTAACCATCTTTGCCTCAGCCCTACCACCATGGCTTTGTCTGGAACAGTAGTTCTCAACCTTCTGGCCCTTTAAATACAGTTCCTCATGTTGTGACCCAACCATAAAATTATTTTTGTTGCTACTTCATAACTGTAATGTTGCTACTGTTATGAATCATAATATAAATATCTGATATGCAGGATGGTGTTAGGCGACCCCTGTGAAAAGGTCTTCAACCGCCAAAGGGGTCTCGACCCACAGGTTGAGAACTGCTGGTCTGGAAGGACGTACAGAAGATGCCCGGTCTAATTAGCATATTACCCTTGTATTAGTATAGATAGCTAAAACCTGCAAACAACTAAAATGTCCTTCAATAGGTGAATGGTTAAACAACCTTGTTGCGCCCTACCCTGAAATACTATGCTGCAATAATAATAAAAAAGGAATCAATTACTGATACAAGATACAACTTTGGTGGACCACAAGGACATTATGCTGAGTGAACAAAGCCAACCTCCAAAAATCACATACTTTCACTAACATAACATTCTTGAAATGATAAAATTATAGAGATGGAAAACAAATCAGGGGTCAGGGATGGGGGTGGGGGTTATGACTGTTAAGGGGTGGGATAAGGGAGATATCTGTGGTGAGAGACTAGTTCTGTAGCTTGACTGAGGTTCAAGAATCTATGATCATGACAAAATGAATGGTGCAATGTACATGCATTGGATGAATGCAAAATTGCTGATTTTGATATTAGCTTTTCGAATTCCTGTTTTATCTATTATTTCCAATGAAAAAAATATATATACCTTAGGTGTTTTAGAAAATGTACCTTGGGTGTTTTAGTTTCCTGGGCCTGCCATAAAAAAGAACCACAAGTTTGGTAGCTCAAACCACAGATATGTATTATCTCCCATTTTAGGAGGCTCAAAGTTCAAAATCAAGATGTTAAAAGTGTTGGTTCCTTCAGAGGGTGGTGAGAAAGAACCTGTTCCATTCCTCTCCCCAAGTTCCTGGTAGCCTTACACATTTCTTGGCTTGTAGATGGCTTTCTCCCTGTGTCTTCACAGTATCTTCCCTTTATCCACATGTGTCTCTTGTCCCCTTCTTATAAGGAAACCAGGCATTTGGATTGGGCCCATCCTGATGACCTCATCTTAACTTAATCAGTAGCAAAGACCCCGTTTCCAAATCCAGTCCCATTCACATATACTGGGGGTTAGGGACTTCCGCTTGGGAGCACACAATTCAACCCATATACTCAGACTAAAAAAGTCAACTGCACAAGTACAGGAGAGAAAACCTCATTTAAAGGCAGTTTATAGCCCTAACTGGTTTGGCTCAGTAGATAGAGCGTTGGCCCTCGGACTGAAGGGCCCCCGAGTTCGATTCTGGTCAAGGGCATGTACCTTGGTTGCAGGCACATCCCCAGAAGGGGGTGTGCAGGAGGCAGTTGACCGATGTTTCTCTCTCATCGATGTTTCTAACTCTCTATCCCTCTCCCTTCCTCTCTGTAAAAAAATCAATAAAATATATATTTTCAGTTTATATTTTTTTTAAAAAAAAAAGGAAAAAGAAAGGAAATAGTTAACAAACAAAAATATCTAGTTTTAGTTGACCACAGACTCAACCTAAATTAATAGTTTAACAAGACTGTCTTCCAGGGCACTAACAGATTCAGATCAGAGGCAGGCACAGTCACTCTCCCCCCACCTATCCAATCTCACATCAAATTTTCTAATCTGTTTGGATGTAGGGGAATACTGAGAAAGTAAAAGTGGATTTACAGGAGGACTGTGGAGTCTGAAGACCAAATGGAAGTAACTGAAGATACTGAAGACTAAAAATGACAATCTGTCTTCAAAGTACTCATCTTTCAAATCCCTGATACCACCTTAAAGTGGTATCTCCTTTTGTTTGTTGAAAGAACAACAAAGCTTAAATTGTCTAGATAGATTTAGACTTATTCAATGTAACACAAGCAGGTAATATTAAAAATAAAAGGACTTCCTAAAACTTAGAGAAATTCAACAATAGAAATCTTTAACCGATGAAAATGCCCAGCTCAAGCCCTAGCCGGTTTGGCTCAGTGGATAGAGCATCGGACTTCAAACTGAAAGGTCCCAGGTTTAATTCCAGTCAAGGGCACATGCCCGGGTTGTGGGCTCGACCCCCAGTAGCAGACTTGCAGGAGGCAGCCAATCCATGATTCTCTCTCATCATAGCTGTTTCTCTCTCTCTCTCTCCCTCTTCCTTCCTCTCTGAAATCAACAAAAATTAAAAGAAAGAAAGGAAGGAAGGAAGGAAGGAAGGAAGGAAGGAAGGAAGGGAGGGAGGGAGGGAGGGAGGGAGGGAGGAAGGAAGGGAATGCCCAGCTCAAAATGCAGTGAATCCCCTATTGCCAGGACTGCTCAGTGAGGTACGTCCTGACCCTTTGTCAGGTGTTCTAGCACTAGGTGGGAGAGTGTGCTTAGTGTCTCCACCTTTTGTTTTCCTTTTCAGTACTTTTCACAGAAAGATGTTAGTTTAACCTCCTTGGGAATTTTTTTCAATCCTCACCCGAGGATATGCTTACTGATTTTAGAGAGAGGGACAAGGGGTTGGGGGAGGGGGAGAGAAAGAAACATCTATGTGAGAAAGAACATCAATTGGTTGCCTTCTGTACATGCCCCAAATGGTGATCAAGCCCAAAAGCTAGGTATGTGTCCTGACCAGGGATTGAACTTGAACCTTCTGTTACACGGGACAATGTTCCAACCAACTGAGCCACAAGGGCCAGGGCTTGGGAATTTTTAAAAAATAATTTCACTGTTTTCTAAATACTAAAGGATAAAGATGCAATTTTAGATTGAAATATATTTGAGCCCTGGCCAGTGTTTGTAAGTGGTTAGAGCATGGGCCCTGCCCACCAAAGGGTTGAGGGTTCCATTCCTGGTCAAAGGCACATACCTGTGTTGAGGGTTTAATCCCCAATCCTGGTTGGGGCACGTGTGGGAGGTAACTAATTTACGTGGAGGCAACCAATCGATGAGTCTTTCTCACATCAATAGTTTCTGCTGTTTCTCTCTTTCTTCTTCTCTCCCCCACTCCCTCCCTTCCACTCTCTCTAAAAATCAATGGAAAAAATATCCTCTTGTGAGGATTAACAAAAAAAAAAGAAAGAAAGAAAGAAAGAAAGAAAGAAAGAAAGAAAGAAAGAAAGAAAGAAAGAAAGAAAGAAAGAAAGAAAAGAAAGAAAGAAAGAAAGAAAAGAAAGAAAGAAAGAAAGAAAGAAAGAAAGAAAGAAAGAAAGAAAGAAAGAAAGAAAAGAAAAGAAAAAAACGTTTGAGAGTGTTCTGTATCTTGATTTTAATATTATCTTTACTGGTAATTCAATTGTGAGAAATACTTTTCCAACTGACATCTGAAGAATTTGTTTAGTTTAATTATCAGAAAAAGCATCATATTATCAATTTTTAAATGGCATCATGTTTAATCTCAGGTCTGAACATAATTAGGATGGTTAAGTGAGAAACATTATTGTGCTCATTAACTGTAAAAATGTATACTTCTCTGGCTCTTCATAACAACAGACTCCATGTCATCAAATATATCAAATTATTTTTTAGGTTGTTTTTTGGGAAAAAGATAACAAATGTGCCCCAAATGTTAGTTTTCCCATGCAGAACATTCATTATTATGTAATTACTAGAGGCCCAGAGCACAAATTTGTGCACCAGTGGGGTCCCTAGGCCTGGCCTGTGTTATCAGGCCAAAACCAGCTCTCCAACATCCCCCGAGGGATCCCAGATTTCGAGAGGGTGCAGGCCAGGCCGAGGGGCCCCACCGGTGCATGATCAGGACCGGGGAGAGACACGGGAGGTTGGACAGCCAGGGAGGGACCGAGGGAGGACTCCAGGGTGTGTCCGGCCTATCTCACTCAGTCCTGATCAGCCGGACCCCAGCAGCAAGCTAACCTACCAGTTGGAGCATCTGCCCCCTGGTGGTCAGTGCATGTCATAGCAAGCGGTTGAGCAGCCTTAGCATATCGTTAGCATATTACGCTTTGATTGGTTGAATGGACAACCGGATGACTGGAGACTTAGCATATTAGGCTTTTATTATATAGGATAGAGGCTTCACCAGTGTTTGTTTTTAAAACTTACTAGATGTTTTTGGACTAAAAATATAAAAATTAGAATATGAGATGTTTTAAATTCTTGGACTTTTTAGGCGGTTTCATTTTCAACTTTTCGGTCTTGTTTCTAAATTGAAGAGATAAAAGATTTCAAGCTACTATTTTCTGAAATAGCACATGGAAAAACAAATCAATGATTTTATAGGATTTTCAACAGATGGATTCATGTTATCCTAATTTGTATAATTATTTTCATTATTTTTTCTCAGTCAATTGATGTAGTTCAGTATTCTTTAAGCTTTTTATCTTCAGCCAATTAATTATGGGAATTAAACTATATAATTAATAATGTATATTTTTAAAACTGTATAATGGTGAAAACCGTCATGAGAGGTAAAGGTTTGAGGTTACGGTAGATAAACTGAAGGTAGTTCTTCCATCCTGGGGTCCCCCACCCACATTGTACTAGTCCTTTGTCTTTCTCTTTGTTGATTGTCTCCCATGTTTGTCGGAGCACATCCTCTAGTAGTTTTTGTTGTTGTTTTAAGGTGGATGGATGGAAAGTACTTGCTTCCTGTATGTGTGTTTTCATTCTGCCCTTGTACTTGATGGGCAGTTTGAGGGACTACAGAATCGAAGTTGAAGTTACTGCCCTTTGGGACTTGGAGACATTTCACTCACAGCTGCGCTTTCTTTCGCATAAGAGATCGGGGATCTGGCCGCTCCAGTCGGTCTGAAACTCTCGGAGGCCTCCTGATCCTGGTCCTGAGCTCCTAGTGCAGGCTTTGCGCTGCTGGGGTCTTTCTGCATTAAGGGTTCGGGAATCTGGAGAAGAGCTGCGTATAAATTAATGAAGAGACTAGAGAAGAAATATGAATTTGGGAGGCATGGGGGAGCCAGGGGAGGCTCCACTCTCTAGTGGAGTGGGCTCCCACGGCTTGTTATTCACACATTTAGCCTCCAGCAGAGCAGATACACATATCAAAGGTGAGGTGGGTAAATAAAGGACCAGCAGGTGGGGGAACTGCCTGGCTCTCCAGCAGCAGGTGGTGACTGCAGAGCCCAGCTCGGCTGAAGGAGTCCATCCGCCTGCGGAACCGGAACCAGCTCCGCTCCCGCCCTCAGTGTGCAGACCCAGTGCTCCTGGCCCCGTAAGCGGTTCAACTATTTCTGGGTCATTTCTTTCCCCCGGGTTTTCTGCTCTTCTTTTCTGATCGTCTTTGTTACCTGAATGAGTGAATGAGTGAGTGCAGTGAGGAGAGGATGAGTGCTGAGTGACTGACTGCGGAAGGGAGGGAATGAATGAATGAATGAATGAGTGAATGAGTGCACAAGTGAGGGGGTAGGGAATGAGTGATGGGTGTGACTGACTGAGGGAAGAGTGCATGAGAGAAGGAATGAATGAGTGAGTGAACAAATGAGTGAATGAATGAGTGAGTGAGTGAAGGAGTGAGTGATGGAGGAATGTGTGACTGACTGAGGGAGAGGGGGTGAGAGGACGAGTGAAATGAGTGAACAAGTGAACAAATGAGTGAGGAAAGGCGTGACTAAAGGGGCGAGTGAAGGAGTAAGGGAAGGAGGGAAGGAGGGAAGGAGGGAAGGAGGGAAGGAGGAAGGAGGAAAGGAGGGAAAGGAGGGAAGGAGGGAAGGAGGGAGTGATGGAGCAGTGCAGCGCCAGGCACCCGGGATGGACACGGCGCCTAGACTACGCTGAGCCCGCTGCCCGCATCTCCGTCACGCGAGCGCGGGGACGGCCGCTGTGCCCCGCAGCGCGTCGTCGCTGAGGCGGGCGGCCCGAGGCGACACAGGCCACAAGGCCACGGGCTACAGGAGCGCGT
>NW_005871538.1:44430-87235 GCF_000147115.1 Myotis lucifugus
TGGACCCGACTCCCACGCGACCGGAAGCGCGGTACGCCCGCATGTCCCGCGACGCAGGGCGATGCGCGAGCATGGTTTGGGGAAGCGGGACTAGTTTCTGTTTCCAGAAGCGCTGCAGCCACGCGCAGCCGCGACCCCGCGTTGCTCAGCGGTCCGGTCCCTGCTGAGCCCACGGCCCCGAGCCCACGGCCCCGCGGGCGGCCCGTACCGGCTGCCCTGGTATCAGGCCCAGGTCTCGCTCACGGGAGGCCTGCGACACCGAAGGCGGTTCCCTCCCGGCTCACGCGGATCCCGGCCTCGTCAACACTGGGTGTGGCCGTGGCTTCTGCCAGTTCAGGCCGAGTGCGCGGAGGTAACCGCGGCCGGCGCGTGCAGGTGGGGGGTGGGTGTGCTGTGCAGTGGACTCTGCCGATGCGTGGGGTCCAGCGCCGAGGCCCCGTTAGAGTTATTCTACCGCAAACAGCCTCCCGCGTGGGTTTTAATGAAAGTTTGTGCCACTTGAGGCCAAGGAATGAAGAGGGAGTTCCCTTTCCTTCCCCACTCACACTTTTCATCACCTAAAACTCTCCACTCAGTGGGTAGGAAACTAACTGTCATCAAAGCCGCCATGAGACTGTGGGACGCAGGCATCACGAGCTTCCCTCCCACTTGCCTCCTGGGATGGGACATCAGCGGAGGATTTGCAGAGTCTGGGCCGGGCCGGGCTGTGGAGGCGGCCGCGGGCTCTGCCTCGCTTAGAGCGCGGACAGTGCAGGCGTGGACCTCCGGGCTCCGGGCTGGGTGATGTCTGCATGTGCTTTGGGATCACTGGAAAGAAAACCAGTTTGCGTTTAGGGATTGGTCAGTCCTTCTCCATCACCTGATTTCTGTCCCCAACACTCTCCCAACGCCTGATGAGTAGATGGGTCCGGTTGGTTCTTCAAACACCCTGTAGACGCCATAGTTTTTTGGCTGGTAATTTTGGTGGTATGTCTATAGAAGCTGTATTTCACAGTCTTATGTTTAAAAATATAAAACCCTATTTTAAACTGTTTTGGCTTTTTCTGTTTTCCCACTCACTCAAAATTCCCCAAACCTGATTTTAAGAATCTCCCTTCTTCTCTGATCACACACAGGCTTTAGAGTCCCAGGAGGGCAATTCAAATCTGACTCCACCCTGCCACTTGCTCTTGGTGTAACCTCTAGAAAAGTATGAGTCTACTGGAGCCTCAGAGCCCTCAGAGTACAGTGGGATAATGAACCCACCTTTAGGGGTGATCTACTATGATAGTGCCTGTGAAGTGGCTGACACACAGTAGGGCAGAGTAGAAGGAAGAATACCGCATACCCACCCTGGGAGGAGGGCAGTGCCACCGAGACTCCCCCGCATGACTGAGACTCCCCCAGGTGCTCGTCTGTCTGTGGTTCTTTGTCAGAGTGTCCAGGAGTCTCAGGTCGATCCCATCTCCCATCTCCCTGCCTGCGTCCTGCCCAGTAACTGTTTTGTTGGGAATACAGAACTGTTTTAACGTAGGGAATGTAGGTTTAATTAAAACTGGTCTCACAAACTGATTTAATTGGTTGCTTCACAGTTGGGATATAAAGTGGCTGAAGAAAAGGGTGTGTCCTCTTCCAAGTCTTCAATTTTAAACATGTAAATATATATATAATCATTTATTCAAAACATAAATGACTAAGGTTTTTGGCTTGTTCTTCTCTTTGTTTATTTTTAAAGCAGGCCTCATTATCTGGTCTGGAAGGTCTGCTGCTTTTCTTATTGCAACAGCCATTCTTGCAGAGCCTGGTGACAGACTCATCACCATCACTTACCTAGCAGGCTTCTTGCCATGGTTCTCTTCTGTTAGTGCTGCTACCAACCCATTCATCCCGGGTGAACACTGATGGCATCTTCAACTAACTAACTTACTCTTTCTTTCTTTCTTTCTTTCTTTCTTTCTTCCTTTCTTTCTTCTTTCTTTTCTTTCTTTTTTTCCTTTTCTTTCTTTTTTTTCATCTCAGAGTCAGTCACCACCACAGCAGCCTGGACATCCTAGTCAGCTGATGTTTTCCTTTCCATTTCCACTGTGGCCTTTATAGTTTCAGGCTTACATTGCTCCACATCTTAACTAGTATTGTAGCTAACGCCTGACTCAAACTCTACCTCTTTCTGCTGATCCTACATCCTGCTGCCAGTGAATCCTAAAAGTTGGTTCTGCTTATGTCATTTCTCTGCTTAAAAACCTGCATTCACAACTCAGAGACTAGCAAATAAAGTGTCAACGCCCTCATCCGGCTTTAAGACTGAGACATGGCCCTGCTGCCCTGGTCACCTCCACCCTTTTCACCACTGCTACACGGCCTGATTCACAGGAAACTGAGCCCTCGCTCTAACTTCCTTGAATACATTTGTTGCTTATCTATTAAACCTCTACTTAGTGCCAGGCACTGGTCCAGTCCTGGGGATTCACAGATGAAAAAGGCAAGGTCCCTCTCATCTTGGAGGCCACATGAGCCTTAGATGCCCTTTCTCCAAAGGCTGAGATTCTCTCCATTCATAAAGTGTAGTTGAAATCCACCTCTCTGAAGACTAGTGACTCAGTGTTTCCTATCTTTTCTCTGTGTTCCCTCAGTCCTCTATTTATTCATTTAGTTATGTGTGTGTGTTTGTATATGTGTGGCACTAATCACATCTGCCTTATAAGTTTTAATTTTTTTAAATTCCTTATTTTTAATTTTATTAATGAATAATTGCCTTATATTTTGTGTTTATTTTTCTTTTTAAATTTCTTTCCTTATTTTTAACTTTATTAATGAATAATTGTATCTACACTAATAAAAGACAAACATAAAAATTGACCATACCTTTGCTATGCCTTAAGCCACGCCCACCAGCCAATCAGAGCGACTATTATCAAATTAACCCAACCAACATGGCGGCCGGCAGCCACGGAGATGGAGTGAGCAGGAGGCTTGGTTGCCCCAGTGATGGAGGAAGCCAAGCTTCCCACCTGCCGCGGCCAGCTCTGAGCTCCACTCAAGGCAACAAAGTTTTAATTATAAAAGATAAATAAACCCCAGATACCTGCTTTCAGCGGGCTGTGGCCACAGAGCTGGAGCGAGTAGGAGGCTTGGTTTGCCCCTGGTGATGGAGGAAGCCAAGCTTCTCACCCGCCCTGGCCGGCTCTGAGCTCCACTCAAGGCTACAAAGTTTCAATTATAGAAGGTAAATAAATCTCAGAATAAAAAAAAGAAAAGAAAAAAAGGAGAGGCTGGGAGCTTCCATCGCCGGGGGCTTGGCCAGCCTGAAAGCGGCCCTCAGCCCCTCACCCAGACTGGCCAGGCACCCCATTGGGGACCCCCTACCCTAAAGGGGGTGTGGCCAGCCTGAAAACAGCCATCAGCCCCTCACCCAAGCTGGCCAGGCACCCCAGTGGGACCTCCACCCTGATCCGGGACACCCTTCAGGGCAAACCAGCCGGCCCCCACCCGTGTACCAGGCCTCTATCCTATATAATAGAAGGGTAATATGCAAACTGACCCTAACAGCAGAACGACTGGCAATGACTGGTCACTATGACACACACTGACCACCAGGGGGCAGACGCTCAATGCAGGAGCTGTCCCCTGGTGGTTAGTGCGCTCCCACAGGGGGAGCTCTGCTCAGCCACAAGCCAGGCTGATGGCTGCCAGCACAGTGGTGGTGGCGGGAGCCTTTCCCGCCTCCTCAGCAGCACTAAGGATGTCCAACTGCAGCTTAGGTCTGCTCCCTGCTGGTAAGTGGACATCCCCTGAGGACTGCTGGGCTGCCAGAGGGATGTCTGACTGTCAGCTTGGGCCCGATCCCCCAGGGAGTGGGCCTAAGCCAACAGGTGGACATCCTCCGAGGGGTCCCAGACTGCAAGAGGGCATAGGCCAGGCTGAGGGACCCCCCCCCCCGCCCCCGAGTGCACACATTTTTGTGCACTGGGCCTCTAGTACAAATATAATTGTATACAATCGTGTGCCACTTAATGACAGGGATACAGTATAAGAAATGCATCCTTAGATGATTCTGTTGTCGTACGAACATCAGAAAGACACTTACACAGACCTGGTGGGGCAGCGTGCTGCTCACCTGTGCTGCATGGCAGAGCCCATTGCCCCTGGGCTACAAGCTGTGCAGCATGTTACTGTATAAAACAGCAGAGGGTTAAACCTCAGGATGGCTGCAGTGTCACTAAGCCATAGGAATTTTTCGGGTCCGTTACAATCTACAGGACCACCATCCTGTATGGTCCATGGACTGCATATATATATGACTGGTATTTAAAGTATACTGCATGATGATTTGATATACATATATTGTGAAATGTTACCAAATCGAGATAATTAACACATCCAAAGGCATACACTGACCACCAGGTATTTGAAAAGGTGTTCAACATCACTTACCACCAGGAAAATGCAAATCAAAACCACAATGAGTATTTATTTTTCTTTAAAAAGATTTCCGGGCAGCTTGAGAGCACAGACTGTGTTCTTTTTCATCTTTATATTCTCCATAATGCTGAGCACTTTTTATTCTTAATGAAGGTTCCATATTTATTTGTTTTATGTAAGAATAAGCAAATGGACCTGGACCCTGATTTCCCCCCCCCCCCACCCCGCCCAGGCATCTGTTAGAAGCACTCACCTGCTCTCAGTGGTCTCTTCCTGGGTCCCAGAGGATAATTCCTCAGGAGCATTGGCCCTCATGCAGCTAGTACCTCGTTATTTAAATCTACATTGAGATGTCTCAATAGTCAGGATATTTGGGGAAATATTACATGGTATGCAACTATAAATTTAATATAATTGAATCAGATCTGATTGTTTTAATACAACATAAATTTAATAGTTTAATTAGTTCACACACCAATCGTTCTAATACTATAGACTTTATAAACTTACCCATAGTGTTCTTTCCTTTTCCTAGAAAAGTATCATAATGATAGCCTAGGCGTAGCACTTTTTTCTGTCAGTGGCTTATAGAAGTTATTTTGGTCTGTAGACTATACAGGGTAGGTGTTTTCCCTACTTTAAATATGATGAAACTAAAGGACAGAGAGTTGCATAATTTACAAGAAGTCAAAAGCTGATTACTGAAAAAGTCCAGGCTAACTTAATATCATGGGCATGATAATTGTGTATTTTCCATTACTTTAAAATAATTATGCTTTTTTTTTCTTTAGTGAAAGAAATGATGTCTTAAGAGAAGCTGAAATTTTACACAAAGCTAGATTTAGTTACATTCTTCCAATTTTGGGAATTTGCAATGAGCCTGAATTTTTGGGAATAGTTACTGAATACATGCCAAATGGATCATTAAATGAACTCCTACATAGGGTAAGTGTTGTACATTTTCAGTGGCTGTAATTCTGTTAATGAAGCTATAAAGTGCTTTGGTTATTTGGGGATAAATATGGATGAATCACAATAAGAATAATGAAAAACAACGTGGTGCTAAAGTTTCACCATCTATGGCTTCTTTTGTGTTGTTAAGAATAATGTGAAGTCAGGCCTTGTCTGCTAAGGAATAGAGGTTCTTTTGCTTAGGTTACTGTGTTCTACACTGAATTCCACTCTCCACGTGTATAATCAGGTAGGCATAAGAGAAAGAGAAGGTAAAGGGCACACTGCATGGTCCACTGTCCACAGGTCAGATTTTATATTATGTTAAAGACAATTTAGGATTCAAACTAAATGTCAATAGTACCAGTTCATAAAATCCTGAATTACTAGGCCACATAAATCTATCTCTGAGTGCCAGATGCATTGGCTTTTCCATGATTGACAGTGGTGTGAGCTATTTACTTTTTTTCTCAAGGTACCAGTTACTCTGGCTTTGATTGTGAATCCCATCAGTAAACAAATTTGGGGATCCTCATTCTCAAAATATGTGTATGCATCTATGGCTGTTTGCTTGAGTTGGTATGATCTCCAACCTGCAGTTTCTCTTTTTAAAACGCTCAGTCTATGCCGAAACCGGTTTGGCTCAGTGGATAGAGCATCGGCCTGTGGACTGGAAGGTCCCAGGTTCGATTCCGGTCAAGGGCATGTACCTGGGTTGCGGGCGCATCCCCAGTAGGAAATGTGCAGGAGGTGGCTGATCGATGTTTCTGACTCTCTATCTCTCTCCCTTCCTCTCTGTAAAAAATCAATAAAATATATTTAAAAAAACAAAAACAAAAACGCTCAGTCTAGCTAGCCCTAGCAGTGGATAGAGCATCAACCTGGGGACTGAAGGGTCCGGGTTCGATTGCAGTCAAGGGCACATGCCCAAGTTGTGTGCTCGGTCCCCAGTAGGGGGCGTGCAGGGGGCAGCTGATCAATGATTCTCTCTCATCATTGATGTTTCTATCTCTCTCTCCTTCTTCCCTCATCTCTGAAATCAATAAAAATATATTAAAAAACAACAACAGTCTATTTAGCGAGGTTGGTTTAGTTAAAACTTGGTAATATAAGGTAAAATCCTAAATCCCTATCCATCAGTGTTCTGATGGGAGAAAGGGAGCTGCTGGCAGCACAGCCTCTCGGGGAGGGACTTCCTCTTTGCCTGGGACACATCACGTTCTGTGTATGGTGTGAGCATCTCAAGCAGGATGGGGTGGGTGTGTGAGGTGTGTGTAACTACCACTGCAGCCAAGATGCAAGTATTAATCCAGCACAGTTTCTTTTTGAGAAATAAGTAGGAATTCTAATGTTTACTTCCCACCCCCAGCACCCAGTAGATATTCTGGCAGCCAGGTCTGAGCCTCTAGAATCCTAGAGCCTCCACAGGGGACTGCTAATTCCTGGAAGGAGCCGTGACCAGAAGTTCCCATTTCACACATGTGCAGAGAGGACTTCTTCCTCCTGTCACCTACATAATTTTTAGAAAGTTACCTTTTTATGGAGTAAAAGATTCAGTTGCTGAGTGGACGGGGCTCTGTATATATCGGAGGAACTAATGTGCGACATGAGTATTTGTGTTTCTTTTGGTTTCCTGTATCGCATTATTAGGGTGGGTTTGTCTTGAAGCACCCTTCCCCACCCTCATGAAAGATTGCTGAAATAAGTCAAAATACAGTGTAAGCGCAAAAGTTTGACCCACTTTCATGCCAGGTGATCACTGAACTATAAGCTGATCCATTTGCAGAAAAAAAAAATCTCAAGAACAGTTTGGAGCTTTCAGTAGAAGCATACTGCTTCCTGTCATGTAGAAAAATATGCCCAGTGGCATGGTGCCTGATGAGTCACTGCAGAATCTTCCCAAAGTATCTAATTTTTCTGAGTATACTCATTTTCCTGAGGTTCTGCATTAATTTTTATGTTCGGAATTGATTTAATGAAAGTTCAAATGGATATCACTTGTAAGTACCAAGAAATATAAAACATTGCTTTAAATGTCTTTATTATATATGCTTTATAAATAAAGATGAACGTTGTCTCCTTCTTAAAAACAAAATTCAAGGCTAATTTTTCAAGTTGAAATGCAAATAAATTAATTATATGAATAAAAGTATGAGATATTAATGCTTAGTTAATAAATATAATATGGTCATACTTTTTAATGGGTATAATGATTAGTTTTATATTAATCAGAAAATTAAAACATTAATTTGAATAAATGGTTTGGTATGTACTAGAAACAATTATGTGTGTGTGTGCTCATGTGTGTGCACAGTCTACTTGCTATAAGCCACAAAATGGGGAGATGGGTGTGGGTATGTGTGTACCTGTGTGAGTGTTACATAGATTAAAAAGTAATTGAAACTGTGTCAACTGAAAAAAGAAGAACCGATATCATGTAGTTACATTACCAATATAGACTAAAAGGGAATAAATATCAACACTATGAAGTTATTTTCTCTAAAAAGTAAGGGAAATAGGATACAGGGATGTTGATGTCAAATTTGTTACTATGTTAAAAAAATGAGCATATGTTTTGACCTTAGTTTATGCTGTATTTCTCATGGAATATTTAATTCCTAAGTGTGAATGTATGGGAATTTGGCCACTGATTTTGGTTTTGTGTCTTCTTGCATATATGAAGAAAACAGAATATCCGGAAGTCGCCTGGCCGCTGAGATTTCGCATCCTGCATGAAATCGCACTGGGCGTGAACTACCTGCATAATATGAACCCTCCTCTACTGCATCATGACCTGAAGACTCAGAATATCTTACTGGATAATGAATTTCATGTTAAGGTCATTACTTTTTTTTAAAAGTTATGTGTATCTTTGTGATTAGTAGCTTTGAAAAGACATTAGTTATTTTTTCACCTGGCCAAATGAATCTCTCTCCCTTTTCCATGGCCCTATTACGGTACAGAGATAGACCTATTACAGCACAAAATACGAAAAGAATTACATTCTTGATTGAAATTGTGGAGCACACCTTTTTAAATTTCATTTTGAAATGGTTATAAATTCATACAAAGTTGCCAGGATAATACAGAGAGGTCCCATGTGTCCTTCACTCAGTTTCTGCCAATGGTTGCATCACACATAATGATAGTACAATTTCAAGAGCAAGAATTTGGCATTGGTATGATGGACACATGTAGTTCTGTGTCACTTGGTCACCTGTGCACAGTGCCCCATGCCACAGAGAACACTCATGCTGCTCCTTCCCACCACACTCTCCCTGCTCTGCACCGTCCCTGGGCCCTGGAAACCACCATCAGTGTTCCATCTCTCATTTCGTCATTTGGAGGATGCTTTATAAATAGAAACATGCAGTGTGGGATGTATTGAGATTGGCTTTGTTTACTTAGCATAATGCCTTTGAGATCCATCCAAGTTGTTACTTGCATCAGTAATTGTTCTTTGTTTACTGCTGAATAGTAACCCACAGTATGGGAATACCCCCTTGTTTATTCGCCAGTTGAGAGACATAGGTCATTCCAGTCTTTAGCAATTACTAGAAAGTTTCCACGAACAATCCTGTGCAACTTTTTGAATGAACATTAGTTTTCATTCCTCTAGGATCGATGCCCAACTCTTTGGTCACATGGTAAGAGTACGTTTAGCTTGTTAAGAACTATTTTACCCAACTACTTTCCAAAGTGGCTGCACCATTTTATATTCCACCAGCAATGCATCCTAAGACCCAGCTTTCCACATCCTCACCAGCGTTCGGTGTTACCACTGGTTTTTATTTTGGCTGTTCTGATAAATGTATTGTAATAGCTCTTTGTGGTCTTAATTTGCATCTTCTTAATAGCTAATGATGAACACCCTCTCATGTGCTATGTGTCATCTATGTACCTTTTCAGGGAAATGTCTATGTCTGAAGCCATTTTCTAATGGGATTTTTGAGGTTTTCTTTACTGTCAGTTTTGAGAGTTATATCTGTTTTCTTGATATGAGTCCTTCATCAGATACGTAGTTTGCAAATATTTTCTCCCGGTCCATAGCTTATTCTTTTCATTCCTTAAACAGGGTCTTTCACAAAGCAAAATCTTTCATTTGATGAAGTTTAACTTGCCATGTTTTTCTTTTAGGATCATACTTTCGCTGTTATGACTAAGCGCTCTTCAGTAAACATAGGTATTGGAGATTTTCTTCTAGGTTATCTTCTAAAAGTTGTATCATTTTATGCTTTTGAGTTAATTTGTTTTTACTTTGAATTAATTTTGTATAACGGAAAAGATGAAGGCATCTAAAGACAGCAGATGTAGTAATTTCAGTTACCTTCTTAATACTAAATGTGGCTCTTTTTTTATATAATACTAGAGGCCCGGTGCACGAAATTCATGCAGGGGGTTTGTCCCTCAGCCCAGCCTGTACCCTCTCCAATCTGGGACCCCTTGAGGGATATCCACCTGCCCTCCTCTTCTGGCCTGGTCACCCTAACTGCCCTCCCCTGCAGGGCTGGTCCCCCCCAACTGCCCTCCTCTGCCGGCCTGGTTGCTCCCAACTGTCCTCCCCTGCTGGCCTGATTGCCCACAACTGCCCTCCCCTGCCGGCCATCTTGTGTCCACATGTGGGGTGGCCATCTTGTGTGTTGAAGTGATGGTCAATTTGCATAGTAACTCTTTATTAAATAGGATTTTGCTACCTTTCTTACAATAATATATATAATTGAAGATTATTGTAAATATCAAAAAATGTTCAAACAAGTAACTAATAGGGAAATTGGAACAATAGAAAAATTAGTACAAAAAAATGTAAGAAAATTTAAGTGAAAAAAATAAACCTTTACTGACAGCACTTCCTCTTCCTCAGCCTTGCTAGAAAGAGAGACTAGTCGATGACATCAGTTAGGGAGCCCTACGCCAGCCCCCTGCGGCCTCACTGCAGCCATCCCTGGCCCCCAGGGCAGTTATCGGATGACGGGGGAGTCTCAGCATCCACCCTGGAATGACTGACATTTTCTTAGGTGATCAACCAAAACTCCTCCCCTGCTGCTTCTGCCCCCGGGCTCCAGTTCTGCCTCCACAGGAGCCCTTTCCCTATTTGAAGATGGCTACCGCCTGCCCCCAGACTCCCAGCTACCACCCCTGGCTCTTCAACCAGTTTCCTTCTGACCTGGATTTAATCCCAGGTGCTATCTAGATGAATCTGTATTTCAATCACTCTTAAATTTTGATTCTCAGAACTGAACAAAATACTCTCCATGTGATCTGGCCATTGTAGAATTGGAGGGAAGTGTCCTTTACCCTAGTCCTAAAAACGTTACTTAACAGTTCCTTAATAATTTATTAGTTTTGGGGGAGCAGCCATATCACCACACTCAGGTTGGGGTCAGTGTCAACAGAAAGCCCGGAGAAGTTCTTTCTTTCATGTATTATCGCTTGAGCCACATCTCCTTATTGTGTGCTCTACAGAGTACATTCTGGACATCAGAGCTTTGTCTTGTTAAGCCTGAGTGATCACTTTGCCCTTGAAGACCTTTCTGAAAGCTGTTTCTGTATTCCAAGGGTTGCAATTTCTTTCCCAGCTTTGTGTCATCCTAAAATTTAATTAGCCAGTTTTTTGTGTCGAGTCATGATTAATGTTAACGGTGCAGAGCTCGGATCAGAGCTGCACTACGCAGCGCTAAGAACTCCCTCAGGTCCCTGTCAGTCAGCACTGCTGGAGAATAATCCTTGTTTGTTTGGAGTAACCCTAAAAGCACTGATATGCACCCATATGTCCTCATTTTGTCCATAAGAATATTATGACTGTTTTCCAGACATCTGCATGGCTCCTTCCTGTGTGCAGCCTCATTTTCAGGTGGCTGTCCTTGGACTCCCGCCAGGTCCCCTCCCCCTCGTGCCTCCATTTCAGCTTCTCCACAGTGGTTTTCACTATCTGACATACATTTTTTATTAATATCTTTACTGGCCATCTCCCCCACTTGGCATGTGAGCTCCATGAAGACATAAATGTAGTCTATTTTGTGAACTGCCATATAGAAGGATTCGGTAAATATCTGTTGAATGACCAAAGGAATGACTTCCACATCTCTGCACCAGATAGGCCTGCCAGCTTACAGTCAAGGATGCTGTTATTAAAGCACTTCAGAATGTTTTGTGATATACAAATTGCTTTCACATTAACTCTTTGTCAGTAGTAACACTTTGGAAAGAGGATTGGAGTCCGCATTCTTTCCTTCAGTGAGTCAGTCCTGTGAGCACTGTGCTTCAGGGACTGTCCATGCGCGTGGCACAGCAGTAACCTGAGGTCTGAAATTGACTGCTGGTTTAAGTTAACATTTGTTTTTCATGAATTCTTGCTGGCTGTTTAATTAATTGCTCATAGGGTATCCCTTTTATAAAAATTTCTAAAATTTTTAAGCCAGGGGTTAAGGATAGTCTCCCGCCAGTGTGTAGATTTGTGAAATCAATAATATTTTTCCTTTTTATTTATTTTTTAATTAAATCTTTATTGTTCAGATTATTACAGTTGTTCCTTTTTTTTCCCCCATAGCTCCCCTCCACCCGGTTCCCACCCCACCCTCTGCCCTCACCCCCCCAATGTCCTCATCCATAGGTATACAATTTTTGTCCAGTGTCTTCCTGCACTCCCACACCCCTTTCCCCCCGAGAATTGTCAGTCCACTCCCTTTCTATGCCCCTGATTCTATTATATTCACCAGTTTATTCTGTTCATCAGATTTTTTATTCACTTGATTTTTAGATTCACTTGTTGATAGTATGTACTTGTTGTTCCTAATTTGTATCTTTACCTTTTTCTTCTTCCTCTTCTTAAAGAATACCTTTCAGCATTTCATATAATACTGGTTTGGTGGTGATGAACTCCTTTAGCTTTTTCTTATCTGTGAAGCTCTTTATCTGACCTTCAATTCTGAATGATAGCTTTGCTGGATAAAGTAATCTTGGTTGTAGGTTCTTGGTATTCATCACTTTGAATATTTCTTGCCACTCCCTTCTGGCCTGCACAGTTTCTGTTGAGAAATCATCTGACAATCTTATGGGTACTCCCTTGTAGGTAACTAACTGTTTTTCTCTTGCTGCTTTTAAGATTCTCTCTTTGTCTTTTGCTCTTGGCATTTTAATTATGATGTGTCTTGGTGTGGTCCTCTTTGGATTCCTTTTGTTTGGGGTTCTCTGCACTTCCTGGACTTGTAAGTCTATTTCTTTCACCAGGTAGGGGAAGTTTTCTGTCATTATTTCTTCAAATAGGTTTTCAATATCTTGCTCTCTCTCTTCTTCTGGCACCCCTATAATTCGGATGTTGGTTCGCCTGAAGTTGTCCCTTACACTATCTTCATATTTTTGGATTCTTTTTTCTTTTTGCTTTTCCGGTTGGGTGTTTTTTACTTCTTCATATTTCAAATCTTTAACTTGATTCTTGCGATCCTCTAGTCTGCTGTTGGATCTCTGTATAATATTCTTTATTTCAGTCAGTGTATGCTTAATTTCTATTTGGTCCTTTTTCATATCCTCGAGGGTCTCACTAGATTTATTGAGGGTCTCACTAAATTTATCGGCGGTTTGTAGAAAATTCTTGAAAAACCTTACAATGGTGGTTTTTAACTCTATATCCAGTAGTTTGCTTCCCTCTATTTCTTTCATTTGTGATCTGTTTCTTTGTCTCCGCATTTTTATGCTCCCCTGTGTTGATAGTGTGGCTTTCTGTGCTAGGTGTCCTATAGGGCCCAGTGGCTCAGCCTCCCCAATTACCTGAGGTGGACACTCTTGGTGCACCCCTTTGTGGGCTTTGTGCACAGTCTTGTTGTAGTTAAGCCTTGATTGTAGTTGGTATCACTGGGAGGAATTGACCTCCAGGCTAATTGGCTGTGAGAATCATCTGTGTCTGCAGTGGGAGAACTTCTGTGCTGGAGACACCTTCTGGGGCAAGACTTGCTTCAGTGGGGCTTTGGTGGTCACTGAGTCTGCCCCCTGAGTGTGTCCCTTATGGATCTGAGGAGCTGTAATCTGGATGGTCCCACTCTGACCACTGGGTACACTGGCTCTTGGATCTTTAAGGAGGTGCTAATTTAGCCTCTGCTTGAGGCTACCCAGCAGGAGCTACAGAGAGATCTGCAGATTCCTTTTCTTTGTTTGAGATTTGGAGGTGCCCAGATGAGGCCCAGCTGTGAAGCAATGCAAGCTGCTGTGGGGCCTTAGGCCTTCTTTTGGATGTTCTGTGTCTCTCTGACCCAGCTGCAGTTGTTAGGTAATTTTAGATTGCAAAGGGCCAGGTCATTCATATGCAAAAGCTTCTGTGCACAGCTTGGGTGGGGCAGGTCTCAGGGAATCAACAGGGCGGAGCAAACAGCTATGGCTGATCCTCAGTTCTGCCCTAAGAGGCCCCGGGTCTCAGTGTCCCGGGGTAATCGCTGCAAGCAAATCTGAGAGAAAGCCGCCCTCGAGTTCCGCCCGCTGCCAGACAGTCCAGTTTCTCCCCGTATGAGTCTGGGTCCCCAGAGACTCGCCCGGAACTGGAGTTCAGAGCAGTCAGGAGCTTGTGACTCCCTTTGATTGAAAAAGACAACCGTGTCCTCATTTGCCAGCCCTTTCCTCGCGCCTCCGTACCTCTGCACTTTACTTCCGCACCTCCTCTGAGTCTCAGTGTGCTTTTCTCTTTCCTTCTAGTTGTAGAATTTTCACTCAGCCAGCCCTCCTGTGGTTCTGGATGATGTCCGTTTTGTCTTTTAGTTGTATTTTTTAAAATATATTGTATTAATTTTTTACAGAGAGGAAGGGAGAGAGATAGAGAGTTAGAAACATCGATGAGAGAGAAACATCGATCAGCTGCCTCCTGCACACCTACTGGGGATGTGCCCGCAACCAAGGTACATGCCCTTGATCAGAATCGAACCTGGGACCTTTCAGTCCGCAGGCCGACGCTCTATCCACTGAGCCAAACCAGTTTCGGCCTTTTAGTTGTATTTTTGAAGTGGTTGTGCGAGACAGCAATTTCCGGTGTTTACTTATGCCGCCATCTTGGTTTCTCTCTCTATTTTTCCCTTTTAAAAATCAGAATGACTTTCACTTTTCTCATATGCTATCCCACAATGAACACTGATAGTACTGGGAAGTATTTGCAAATTCTCAAGAACCTGAAGTGTATATAAAATGCCCAAGACTTGCCCTAACCGGTTTGGCTCAGTGGATAGAGCGTCGGCCTGTGGACTGAAGGGTCCCAGGTTCGATTCCAGTCAAGGGCATGTGCCTTGGTTGCGGGCACATTCCTGGTAGGGGGTGTGCAGGAGGTAGCTGAGCGATGTTTCTCTCTCATCGGTGTTTCTGGCTCTCTATCCCTCTTCCTTCCTTTCTGTAAAAAAATCAATAAAAAATATATAAAATGCCTAAGACTTGCATTTTATAACCATTTCAACCTCCTTGGACTTGGCTTTCTGCGTCTCAGTCCAGAGAAAACAGAAGCAAAGTAATAGGCGATCACCTTTCTCTTCTTCATTGATTAGTAGAGCACTCTTGGTCTCTCTTTGATATGAATAGAATGTTTAAATAGTTTGGCTTAATGTATTTTTGTGATTTTTAATTAACTGTAGCACATAAAGATAGAACTGTGACTTTTCTAATACTGTTCTTACAAATTAGCAACATTCTCTCGTATGTAACTGTGTGTCTTCACTTTTTATTTTATACATGTCCCTTAAAAGCAAAAAGTCAGCCTGACCAGTGTGACCCAGTGGCTGAGTGTTGACCCATGAACCATTGAAGTCATAGTTCCATTTCCAGTCAGGGCACATGCCTAGTTGCAGGCTCGATCCCCAGTAGGGGGTGTTCAAGAGGCAGCCAGTCAATGATTCTCATCGTTGATGTTTCTATCTCCCTCTCTCTCTCCCTTCTTCTCTGAAATCAACAAAACCATATTTTTTTTTAAAAAAAGCAAAAATTTCTGCCCTGGCCATGCTCAATGGTTAGAGCAGTGATGGTGAACCTATGACACGCCTGTCAGAGGTGACACATGAACTCATTTTTTTTGGTTGATTTTTCCTTGTTAAATGGCATTTAAATATATAAAATAAATATCAAAAATATAAATCTTTGTTTTACTATGGTTGCAAATATCAAAAAATTTCTATATGTGGCATGGCACCAGAGTTAAGTTAGGGTTTTTCAAAATGCTGACATGCTGAGCTCAAAAGGTTCACCATCACTGGGTTTGAGCATCAGCCCAAGGACCAGAGAGTCACAGGTTTGATTCCCAGTTAAGGGCACATACCTGGGTTGCAGGTTTGATCCCCAGCCTGGGTCGGGGCACGTGCAGAAGGCAACCAATCAATGTGTCCCTCTCACATCAACATTTCTCTCTTTCTGTCTCTCCCTCCCTCCCTTCCACTCTCTCAAAAAATCAATGGAAAAAATATCCTCGGGTGAGGACATTAAATATATATATTTAATCCTCACCCGAGGATATTTTTTCCACACACACACACACACACACACACACACATACATACACATAAAATAAAAGTAACAATTCATCATGACTCACGAAAATGTAAGCATTATCAATCTACTTATCTTCTTGGAAGGACCTTTAAATGAAGTGCAAAACATCTGTAAAAGTACTTAATAAAATTAAATGTAAATTTACACCTTTTTACAGATTTTTTAAGTACAATTTCTTACTGGAATGCTAACCAGAAACATAGTATCTAAAAGAAAAATGTTGAAGTGTGAGAAGAACCAAGATGGTGGCATAGATAAATGCCTATACTCGCTGCCTCCCACAATCCATCAAAATTACAACTGAAATACAGAACAACTATCATTCAGAACCACCTGAAAGCTGGCTGAATGGAAGTTCTACAACTAGAGAAGTAAAGAAGAAAGCACGTTGAGACTGGTAGGAGGGCAGAGGTGTGGAATGGGCTGGTCTGACACCATGTGTGTGCCATTTCTTTAATTGGGAGGGAGATCATCTCAATGGAGGCCTCCCTTGAGGAGCAAGGGGTCCTAGCCTCACACCAGACCCCCAGCCCAGGGTTCCAGAGCTGGGAAGAGAAGTCCCTGTAACTTCAGGCTGTAAAAACCAGCAGGGATTGTGGCTAACGGACACGGAGGCCTTCTCCCAGACAGGTATTCTTGCAGGGGTCATTGTTCTTGTGCTGGGACCTCCCCTATCACAGGTCTGACCAGCAACCATATGGGAGTCTCCATCAGCCTAGAGCACACTGTTTGCTCTGCCCTTGGGATTCCTTGAGACCCTGCCTCATCCAATTCACAGCCCCACCCAAGCTGTTTGGAGCAGCTTTTCCATATGAATGGCCTGTCCTGGCTCAGGCTTCAGACTTTGCTAAAATTTCTTAAACAAGCTGCAACTGGTGACAGCGTACCCCAAGCCTATCAATAAAAGGCCCAAGACCTGCCACTAACACCAGCCTGCCTTGCTTTACAGCTGGGCCTCCAAACCCAATACAAACTGCAAATAGCCACCATTTGCAGATCCCTCTGTAGCTCCTGCCAGGGGGCCCCAGGCAGTGGCTGGCTTTGCACCTCCCTGGTGACCTTAGAGCAGGGGTGGGCAAACTTTTTGACTCGAGGGCCACAATGGGTTCTCAAACTGGACCGGAGGGCCGGAACAAAAGCATGGATGGAGTGTTTGTGTGAACTAATATAAATTCAAAGTAAACATCATTACATAAAAGGGTACAGTCTTTTTTTTTTTTAGTTTTATTCATTTCAAACGGGCCAGATCCGGCCCGCGGGCCGTAGTTTGCCCACGGCTGCCCTAGAGCCAGTGCACCCATGGACAGCTTCAGACCATAGCAGATTACAACTCTACACGTCCACAAGTGAGACTCTCAAGGGGCAGACTCAGTGAGCACCAAAGCCCCACTGAAGCAAGTCCTGCCCCATAAGGGTGTCTCCTGCACAGCAGCTCTCCCACTGTAGTTGCAGCTGGTCCTCATAGCCAATTGGACTGGGAGGTCAATCCCTCCCATTGACGCCAACAGCAGTCAAGGCTCAACTACAACAACACTGTGCACACAGTCCACATAGGGTCACATCCAGAGTGCTTAGCTCAGGTGACTGGGGAGGCTGAGCCACTGGGCCCTACAGGACACCTACTACACAAGGCCACTCTACCAACTCCAGGAGACACAGTAGCTCTACCTCATACAAAGAACAAAAACAGGGAAGCAGCCAAAACGTGGAGACAAAGAAACATGTCACAAATGAAAGAAATGGAAGCAAGCAAACTACTGGATACAGAGTTCAAAACCATAGTTATAAGGTTACTCAAGGATCTTAGTGAGAATACCACAGACATGAAAAAGACCAGTCCGAAATTAAGCCTATACTAACCAAAATAAAGAATAATTTACAGGGATCCAACAGTAGAGTAGAGGATGCTGAGAATCAAATCAATGATTTGTGGAATATGAGGAAGCATAAAACACGCAATCAGAAGAGCTTAAAAAAATTCCAAAAATATGAAGATAGTGTAAGGAGCCTCTGGGACAACTTCAGGGGTACCAATATTTGCATTATGGCAGTGCCAGAAGGAGAAGAGAGAAAGCAAGATATTGAAAACCTATTTGAAGAAATAATGAAAACTTCCCCTACCTGGTGAAAGAAATAAACTTACAAGTCCAGGAAGCACAGAGAACCCTAAACAAGAGGAACCCAAAGAGGCCCACACCAAGACACATCATAATTAAAATGCCAAGAGCAAAAGACAAAGAGAGAATCTTAAAAGCATCAAGAGAAAAGCAATTAATTGCCTATAAGGGAGTGCCCATATGACTGTCAGTCAGAAACTTTGCAGGCCAGAAGGGAGTGGTAAGAAATAGTCAAAGTGATTGATGAATAGTAAGAACCTACAACCAAGATTACCCAGGAAAGCTCTCATTTAGAATTGAGGGTCAGATAAAGAGCTTCACAAACAAGAAAAAGCTAAAGGAATTCATTACCACCAAACCAGTACTACATGAAATGTTGGACACTCTTTAAGAAAAAGAAGAGACAAAAAATATGAAAAATAAAATGACAACATATACCTATCAACAATTAACTCTAAAAATCAAAATAAATGAATAGGAAATCTAATGCACAAAATAAACCAGTGAATAAAATAGAAGCAGAAGCATGAAACAGACTGACGAATCTCAGAGGGAAGTGGGGAGGGGGTTAGGAAGAGATTTTTTTTATTTTATTAAATCTTTATTGTTCAGATTACATTTGTTCCTCTTTTTTCCCCCCCATAACTCCCCTCCTTCCAGTTCCCGCCCCACCCTCCGCCCTCACTCCCCACCCACTGTCCTCATCCATAGGTGCATGATTTTTGTGCAGTCTCTTCCCGCATCTCCCATTCCCCTTTCCCCCCCAAGAATAGTCTGTCCATTCCCTTTCTATGTCCCTGATTCATTATAATCACCAGTTCATTCTGTACATCAGATTATTTATTCACTTGATTTTTAGATTCACTTGTTGATAGATGCATGTTTGTTGTTCACAATTTGTATCTTTACCTTTTTCTTTTTCCTCTTCTTAAAGGATACCTTTCAGTATTTCGTATAATACTGGTTTAGTGGTGATGAACTCCTTTAGCTTTTCCTTATCTGTGAAGCTCTTTATCTGACCTTCAATTCTGAATGATAGCTTTGCTGGATAAAGTAATCTTGGTTGTAGGTTCTTGGTATTCATCACTTTGAATATTTCTTGCCATTCCCTTCTGGCCTGCAAAGTTTCTGTTGAGAAATCAGCTGACAGTCGTATGGGTACTCCCTTGTAGGTAACTGACTGTCTTTCTCTTGCTGCTTTTAAGATTCTCTCTTTGTCTTTTGCTCTTGGCATTTTAATTATGATGTGTCTTGGTGTGGTCCTCTTTGGATTCCTTTTGTTTGGGGTTCTCTGCGCTACTTGGACCTGTAAGTCCATTTCTTTCACCAGGTGGGGGAAGTTTTCTGCCATTATTTCTTCAAATAGGTTTTCAATATCTTGCTGTCTCTCATCTTCTGGCACTCCTATAATTCTGATATTAGTGCGCTTGAAGCTGTCCCAGAGGCTCCTTACACTATCTTCACACTTTCGGATTCTTTTTTCATTTTGCTTTCCAGTTGGGTGTTTTTTGCTTCTTCGCATTTCAAATCTTTGGCTTGATTTTTGTGCTCCTCTGGTCTGCTATTGGGTATAATATTCTTTATTTCAGTCCGTGTATGCTTAATTTCTAGTTTCTTTATCATAGCATCGAGGGTTTCATTAGTTTTCGTGAGGCTCTCCTCAAGTTTATTGCAAGCCCTCAAAATTGCGTTTTTTAGCTCTATATCCTCCATTTCTGTCATGTTTTTTTGTCTCCGCATTTTTTATGCTTTCTTGGTGCACCCCCTTGTGGTCTTTGTGCACAGTCTTGTTCTAGTTAAGCCTTGATTGTTGTAGTTAATACTAGAGGGATTTGACCACCAGGCCGACTGGCTGTGAGAATCAGCTGTGTGGAAAACTTCTGTCCTCTGGGGAGGTGCTAATCTAGCCTTTGCCTGAGGCGATCCGGCAAATGGCTCTGCGCAGGGCTTGGGCGGGGTGGGCTCAACAGGGCGGGCGGAGGGAGCAGTTATGGCTGCTCTCAGTCCGTCCCCAGGGGCTCTGCCTCTCTGTCCCAGCAACCGCTGCAAACCTCGGAGGGACAGTCCTGCTTCTCCCGTTTGAGTCCTCAGACAGTCCTGCTTCTCCCGTTTGAGTCTGGGTCCCTAGAGACTCGCCCGGATCTGGAGCTCAGAGTCTGAGACTCCCTCCTGATTGAAAACGACAACCGCGCCCTCAGCCACCACCCCGCTTTGCGCGCGCACCTCCGTACCTTTAAATTTTCCACACTGCGCCTCCTCTGAGCCTCGGAATGCTGTTGTCTTTCCTTCTAGTTGAAGAGCCTCTCCTCAGTCAGCCTTCCTGTGGTTCTGGGTGATGTCCGATCCATCTTTTAGTTGTATTTTTGAAGTGGTTGTTTGCGGCAGCAGTCTCCGGTGTTTACCTATGCTGCCATCTTGGTGGTCTCAGGAAGAGATTAACCAAAGATCTTACCTGTGGACACAGACTGTAAGGTGGTGAAGGGGCGGGGTGGGAGCTGGGGGGAGGGGGACATCTGTAATACTCTCAACAATAAATATTTTTTAAAAGCAAACAAAAATGTTTACTACTATTTAAGCTCAATTGAGACTTTTCTACTTTAAAAAGTATACATTCCATTTGGTTATCTGTTGGTCAGGTGTCCATTAGGGCGTCTTAGATACAAATGAAGCAGTGACAGGCATCTTTGAAAAGAAAGTGTGTGTGTCTGCGGTTCTTTCTGCCCTCCCCGGAGCCAGAGCACTCAGGAGCTTCCTCGCAGCTTGTTTTCCTTGCACAGAAGGACAGAATGTGTGAATGGAGGGAGCTGATGCAGTAGGCTGGCAGGGTTGTGGCTGATAGTCACGAGTAGTATATTTTAACGTTCTCTAGTTTGAGAAGAATACCTTTAGCTTGGAAATGCATGTGGAGATCCTGTGTAGGGGGGATCCTGCTGCTCTGTCTGCGTGGCTGAGGGAGGGGTTATCAGGCCTCGCAGAGCTGCATTCCTCCCAACACATGCTCCCCCTTTTCCTTCTGCTGGAGACCCAGCCTACGAGACTTCCTTTCATCTGAGACGCTGTGTGACAGGAAGGGGAGACACCTGGTCCCGTGTGAAAGCCAATCTCATCAGCGAGGAACACGTCTCCAGGCTAGGGGGGGAAGACAAAGATGAGGCCGTGTGTGTAGAGGAGCAATGGGAAACAAGCTCAGGCTGTGCTTGCTCCCAACCCACCCAAGCCAACACGGAGACCAGTTTGCAAATTAGGGCTCAGGTATAAATGAGGCTACACCCTAGCTTTTTAAAGCACTTTTCTCTCTGCACAAGGCTAAACTTTACTGGTCATAGAAATGCTTCTTATCCTGGCAGATGTGCACCGGGAGTAGTGTTTTGCTTTCAGAGGTGGAGGGAGGAACAGTTTCAGTACCAAGTGGGATGGAGTGGATGTGTGCTCCCTGGTGCCCTCTCACTCAGAGCCTTAGCCTGGCTCTGTGATTGGTGGTACTGTGTGAACAAGAGCAACCTTTAGAGATGGATTCCTGTGATGAGCACAGCAGCAATACCTATTCAGCCCGTTCAGTTTCCTCAGTACAACCCCATGCTCTACAGCAGTGGTTCGCGACCCCTTTGGCGGTCGAACGACCCTTTCACAGGGGTCGCCTAAGACCATCCTGCATATCAGATATTTACATTATGATTCATAACAGTAGCAACATTACAGTTATGAAATAGCAACAAAAATAATTTTATGGTTGGGTCACAACATGAGGAACTGTATTTAAAGGGCCAGAAGGTTGAGAACCACTGCCCTACAGAGTTATTCCTCCCAGTTTACAGATGGGTCATCTGAGGCTCAGAGAAATTTTAACACTTGCTCTTGTCCAACCCTCCCTCTTTGGAGTGGGACCATATTTTATCTCCAATTCATCTACACACTGAACAAATGATTTCTTCTGTTAAAACTGGTGAAAACATAGGCGTTAAACAGCAAGCGCAGTAGAGTCCTGGCTGGAGCTGCCCACTGCTCCTGGGAGCTCCGCAGCGTCGGGTCTAAAGACCCACAGCGATGCTTCAAGGCCACAGCTTCTCACCCACTGAACTTGTTTCTGTTCTTATCGTTTGTCTTCCATTTTTAAAAAATAAGGTACCTTTTAAATACTTAGTTGTCAGATATAGTGTGACACATGCAGGGGATTTACAAGCAGCATAAAACTGAAGGACAGTCAGAAGCACGGGCTGTCAGTGGCGATTCTTGAGGTGCTCCTTGGCATGGACATAATGTTTTATGTGCTAACGATACTGCTGCCCACAGACGTGGTTCATTTGAGAGTAGGCATAAGTCATAGAATAATGAACTGTACATTGTAGGGATTCTGCTTTTTTCAAAATGCAAGGATGCTATTTTTAGAACATTATAAATAAGAACATATAAGCCTGAGTGATAACAGCTTGAGTGACACTCCCATGTGATGAGCAGGTTCGCTCTGTGAGCTGCAGGTGGATTTGAAAAGCACGTGTATGAAGCTGCTTGTCAGAAACAGTAAAGTGTTCACTGTGTACACTCACTCAGAATACAGGTAAAATACTCCCCTTCCTTTTCTAGAAGCCTCCCTTTTGAAATCTGTAATACTGTGCTAAACTTCACTCAGGTATACTGCTTCTAGCGTGATTGGGCTCAGCACTATGGAATCCAAGAACCTGGTGGAGTATGTAGAAATAAAACAATATATGTAATATTGTTTAAAGAGAAAACTTTAAATTCGATCACTCATTCTTTTCCCTCACAGATCGCAGATTTTGGTTTATCGAAGTGGCGCATGATGTCCCTGTCACAGTCGCGGAATAGTAAGGCTGCCCCGGAAGGCGGGACCATCATCTACATGCCGCCCGAGAACTACGAGCCGGGGCAGAAGGCGAGGGCCAGCGTCAAGCATGACATATACAGGTGCGGCTGCTGCTTGCTCAGAGCTCACCGCTCTGAGAGCCAGAGCAATCAGTCAGCATTTTGAAGCTGCATTTTAAAGTGTGATTTTTATTCTTTCCTACATGTGGGAAAATAAAGTAGAGCCCACAGTGACTAGTATTTCTGAATTTAAAGATGCCTTGCTTTAAGCCACATTTAGATCCTTGAAAACATTTTGAAGCACATCTATTGTCCTGTCAATTTATAATGTAACTAGAGGCCCAGTTCATGAAATTCGTGCACTGGGCGGGGGGTGTCCCTCAGCCTGGCCTGCACCCTCTTGTAGCCCAGGACCCCTCGGGGGATGTCCGCGTGCCAACTTAGGCCCGCCTAAGCCGGCAGGCAGACATCCCTCTTGCAGTCCGGGACCCCTCGCTCCTTACCACCCGTCTACTCGCTGTCCCTTACTGCTCAGCTCGCTGCTCCTTAGCGCTGCCACAGAGGCAGGAGAGATTACCACCACTGCTTGCCAGCCGTGAGCCCAGCTTCTGGCTGAGCAGCGCTCCCCCTGTGGGAGCACACTGACTACCAAGGGGCAGCTCCTGCATTGAGTGTCTGCCCCCTGGTGGTCAGTGTGCATCATAGCGACTGGTGGTTCTGGTTGTTCCACTGTAATGGTCACTTACACTTTTATTATATACGTGCTCCAGGGTTTTATCGCACGTGACTTTGATGTAGGTGGGGGAGGGGACTACCCAAGAAAGCAGAACAAAGTTCATGAAAAAATGACAGCCTTTTTTATTGCTCTCTATTTTGTGTGAATAATAAAATCCTATAATTAGAGGGTATAGCTTATCTAGGTGTTTAAGAATGATTATTAAATGATTCTTAAATTATTTTTACATATAACTTCAAGTTTTTATAACAGTAATTTTCTAATTTTTCAAATTAAGATGAATTCCCTTTCTTTTTTTAAATCCACACCCAAGGATATTTTTCCATTGGTTTTTAGGGAGAGTGGAAGAGAGAGGGAAAGACAGAGAGAAATATCGATGTGAGAGAAATACATCAATTGGTTGCCTCCTGCACAAGCCCCACCCAGGGCCTGCCAGGGAGGAGCCTGCAATCGAGGTACGTGCCCTTGACCGGAATCGAACCCAGAACCCTTTGGTCCACAGGCCAATCCTCTATCCACTCAGCCAAACCGGCCAGGGCAAGATTAATTCCCTTTCAAAACAAGCTGAATAATCACCATCTTGGTTGTATATGCTGATTCTTAATACAGCAGCTCACTACCTTATCACTTTCAAAAACAGTATCTCCACAGTCAGCTTTTGGGTTTGGTGTTACAGTTTACCACGCAGGGCTGGTTTGTAATCTACTGTGTACATTTTACATTCAACAGCTATGCAGTCATCATGTGGGAAGTCTTATCCAGAAAACAGCCTTTTGAGGGTGAGTTGCCCTGACCTCCTCCTCAGTGATGTCCTGCTGCTGGGCCACATGCAGAATGTCTACGACTCATCTACATTAAATCTGCCCACCAATCATTTTGTGGAAAACACACTAAAAAAGGCATAACAACTCACCGTGAATCCATTGTACACTGAGAAGCATACTAGATTCAGGATCAGGAAAATTAGATTCTCATTCTTGCTCTGACAGTAATTAGTTCTATCATCAAGCTATTAAATTTCTTGAGTCTTCAGTTTGTTCTCTATAAAACGAGGATTTTTAATTCCTATTCCTAAGATTCATTCCAGCTATAAAACTGTTCATATGAAAAATTAATTAGTGTCCCATATAAAGACTAGAAAACACTAAAGAATAATTTTTAAAGTTTCTGAAAATATTATTTCTTAATGTTTTTTTTTGTTAACCTTCATGAGAGCATATTTTTTCCATTGCTTTTTCAGAGAGAGGAAAGGAAGGAGGGGGGAGGGAGGTAGAGAGACAGAAACATCAATGTGAGAGCGACTCATTGATTGGTTGCCCATATGAGCCCTGACTGGCGACAGGGAGCAAACCCACAACCCAGACACATGCCCTTGACCTGGAATCAAACCTGTGACCCCGCCTGGCTGGCGTGGTTCAGTGGTTGAGCTATGACCAGGACGTCACAGTTCATTTCCTTGTCAAAGCACATGCCGGGGTTGTGGGCTTGATCCTCAGTGTGGCGTGTGCAGGAGGCAGCCGATCAATGATTTTCTCTAATCATTGAAGTTTCCATCTCTCTCTCTCTCCCTCTCCCTTCCTCTCTGAAATAAATGAAAAAATATATATTTTTAAAAACCCACGACCCCTTGGTGAAATAGCTGATGCTCTAACCATTGAGCTGCCAGCTGGGGCCATTTCTTATTTCGAGGTTTATATAAGTCACTTGCTGTACAGCAGACAACCTCAGGGTCTCAGCAGCTTACAAAACAAAACAGTATTTCTCAGTTACATTGGATGCTAGTTGCTGTAGCCCAAGCATGTCAAACTCAAAAGGCTAACATGGGCCAAATGAACAAGGGTTAAGTTTATGTGGGCCGAAAAAAACAAAAGCTTCAATTTTCATAGAAATATAGTTTATTTCAATAGAGACATGCTGAATACAAAGGGCTGAAATAAATGAGTCATCGTTCACATAAAATAATAGAACATTTTAATAAAATGAATATTTTCTTGAACATTAACTTACCAGACACTGAATAACTACACAAATTAATAAGCGTAACACAAATAAACCTATTTTTCTAGTTCTCCAAAAGCGAAATTTCCTGTTGCATGCACCAAACAAGTCAGTCCAAGACTAATGACGTGGCAATCCGCTGCTAAAATATTCGCTGCCAGTATTAGTGGAGAGAAATGGTGCGCCTGCACATTGGGTGCATAAGGGAAATGAATGCAACACGATTATAGCAAACGTTGTAGTTTGTTATTAATAAGTAGAGACCCGTTGCACGAAATTCGTGCACGGGAAGGGGGAGGTTGTCCCTCAGCTCAGCTTGCGCCCTCTTGCAATCCCTGACCCCTCAGGTAGTGTCCCTAGGCCTCACCAGTGTACAGGGCCTTTCGGGGCTTTTCTTTCCCTGGCTGCAGCAGCTGGCCCCGCCCCCACCACTGTGGTGCTGCCCCACCCCCGCCACCGGTTGCCTCCCTCTGCAGGCAACAGGCATGAGATGCGATCCCTTGGCTGCCCTGGGCCTCCCTCTGCAGGGTGATCACTGGCCGGCCCTGCTCACCTGCCACAGAGCCAGCCGGGAGGCCCCGCCCACCTGGCCAGGGTTCCAGGACTGATCACTGTGCAGAGGGTGGCCTGGGCCTCCTCCTGTGGGGCAATTGTGGGGTGATGGTGGGGCCCCCAACCAATTGCATCGCACCTGCCTTGGCTGGCTTGGCACCAGTGCGTGTCATAGCGTGATCGCCCGGAAGGTAGTCAGAATGGTCGTTCTGTTGTTCGGTTGTTCAGTCGATTTGCATATTACACTATTATTATAGATTATGTATAACAGGATATTGTAAAAATTAAGTTATTAAAACGTTTCTTGCATACCGTTGTGTTGACTGAGCTGCAAAAATATTCGTTGTGGGCCGCATGTGGCCTGCAGGCCATGAGTTTGACATGCTTGCTGTAGCCCTTCCTGGGCCTAATAAGTTGAGCTCAGCTCAGCACTACTCACGGCCTATTGCCCAGATCAATCCCACGCCCAGCGCAGTGCAGCAATGCTTCACACTCCTCGAAGGAACCAGGCAAGCCCGCAATGGCGATGCACCTGTTGCTTTAGCAGAAAGGGCAGTGAATTAGTCCTAAGACTTTTAAGAGTCCCTCATTTTCACTTGGTTGGCTTTAGAATGCATTTAGCATACTGGATCATAAAAAGTCTCTAATGAATGACGTATATTTGTTTCGATAGATGTCACCAACCCTTTGCAAATTATGTACAGTGTGTCACAAGGACACCGACCCGACACCAGTGAAGAGAGCCTGCCACCTAGTACCCCTCATCGAGCGCGGATGGTCTCACTCATCGAAGGCGGATGGGCACAGAACCCGGATGAACGGCCATCCTTCCTCAGTGAGTCACACCCTGAGTTACAAGCAGTTCAGATACTGTGAATAAATGTTCCTTGGAGAGTTATACAAGTTAGATGGCAAGCTCAAAGTTACTGTTTTTATTTTCTCCCCTCTTGTTATTCACAGCATTTATAAAAGGGTCACTGCTTCTGGAGTGGAACTGAGACTCCTAATAGAAAAGAGAACTCTGAAAGGGTAATAATCCATTCCTGAAGCCTCAGATAGCTCCTGCGCGCCTGCCTGGTGCCACGCGCTGAGGTGGCGCTCAGGGAACAAAGTAGTGACCATGACGAAGTCACTCAGTCCCTGGAGCTCACATCCAGTTGAAAGCAGAGAAGTAAATAAATAAATAACCAAGCCAGACATGGTTCCAGTCCTGTAAGGCAGTGAGCAGGGACAGTAGGTGAGGGAGGGAACGAAAGCCCTTTATTGGGGAACAAGTGTGAGAGGTGAAATTCGAAGCTTGAAGAGGAGGCAACGTCTTAAAGCTGAAGGCAGGGTGTCTCAGGCAGCGGACACAGCCAGGCTGAGCGCTGGAGGGGAGGTCCGTGTCCTGGAGGAACAAAGGAAGGCCTGGGGCTGGCGGACGTGAGCACGGAAGGGAGTAACATGGGATGCGCGTGGAAAAGGGAGGAGAGGCTGCCTCTGTCATGAAGGGTTGGCTGTTGTTCCCAGGAAGTGGGGAGCCATGGAGGTGTGTCTCATGGGACCGAGCTGATACACTGTGAGTTTAGAAGTCACTCCTGCTGCTGTGTGGCCTGAGGCAGAGACCAGCCAGGAGACCAGACAGGAAATGAGGCCAGTTGAGATCTGCCTGGGAGGCAGAGCGCACCTCAGGCATTGCAGACACAGGAGGAGGCCTGCCTGACCCCTGCATGACCTCGAGGCGGAGCTCTAGGGTGAGACCCAGGCAAGATCCATAGAAGAACTGAGACTTGGCCTTCCCAGAAATTGAAAATTTTTACATTTCAAAGATTTATAAAAAGTAAAAAGACAAGCCACGCACTTGGCATATTCATTCCAAATAAGCAATGAAGTCTATTTTCCATTCAAAACTTATGTCCATTGCTCATCAGCATTATAGTAAAACATCAAAAGCTGCTAAAATAATGGGCTGACATTGTATCTCTTATTTCCCACAGCTGTGTGGGAGGACACATACCTCCTTTGTCCCCAGTGCCTCGCCGAAGTAGTTACTTCTCTGTTTTCTGAAAGCCCTGGCTCTTCTGCAGATCATGCACCAGGCAGCGCCCACTTCCCTATGCACTTCCTGGGTTTCCTGTTGCTCCCTGAAGCCTGGGGCGACAGCTAACTGACTCCCACACCCTCAGGGGTCAGGGCTTTGGCCCCTGGAGGAGCCCTTGAGCATCTCTGGCCTTCTGTGTGCTTTTCCTCTCTGCCTGTGAACTGTCTGCCTGGTCCCCAGGCTCCACCTCACTCAGGTCCCTCTCTCAAGGCACTAAGCCTGCAGTCCTAAGGCTCCCTCATCTGTTTCTCTGTTTCTCCTCTCCGATCATTGTCCTTTGTTGCCCGATAGCTGCTGTTTTAAAAACCACTCTTTCACCCGGCCGGTGAGGCTCAGTGGTTGAGCATCAAGCCATGAGCCAGGAGGTCATGGTTCGATTCCCAGTCAGGGCACATGTCCAGGTTGCGTGCTCGATCCCTGGTAGAGGGTGTACAGGAGGCAGCCAACCAATGATTCCGATCATTGGTGTTTCTATCTCTCTCCCTTTTCCTTCCTCTCTGAAATAAAAAATATATATATTTTTTAAAAACCCACTCTTTCATACATTTTGTTTGGCCTTTTTGTTTTTTTCAAGCAGGAGGGTAAACCGTCCCTATTACTCCATCTTGGCCAAGTGGAAGTCCCTGGTTTCTCTTTATTTTATTTCATTGTTTTAATCCTTACCAAGGATATTTTCCCATTGATTTTTAGAGAGTGGAAGAGAGAAAGACAGAAATATCGATGTGAGAGAAACACATCAATTGGTTGCCTCCTGCATGCACCTGACCAGGGCCCAGACCAGGGAGGAGCCTGTAACCGGGGTACGTGCCCTTAACCAGGATCGAACCCAGGACCCTTCGGTGTGCAGGCTGACACTCTATCCACTGAGCCAAATCAGCCAGGGCCCTGGTTTCTCTTTCAATCAATGGCCCAAACTGGGCACTAAAACTGCTTCTGAAAGATCTGAACTTTCCCTCTGAGGCACCCGCTGTCTTGAGGGGCGGGGCTCCAGGGGCTGCTCCCGGAGACTCGGTTCTCAGAACCAACACTGTTTTCGAAATAATACAGGGACACGCTTCCCTTTTACTCATCCTTCACGAGTGGATTTGCAGAAGCTAAACAGGCATGATGATATCATTGCTCTCACAGATAACGCAATGTGTTCTCATATACTCTTGTTTTAAGCTTTTCTGTTTTAATTTCTCACATACTAAATATCAGGAGACATGGCCACATGTACAGAAGCTCTTGGGGTGCTGGGTAATTTTGAAGAGTCCTGAGCCCTAAAGGCTGGAGAGTTGCTATCTTAGATGATCATCCTGATGTCTTCTCTTCTCCAAAGTGAAACTCTCCTTGAAACTTTCCCTCTGGTGGTTTCAAGACACAAAAGAATACATCTCTTCCTCCATCGATTCTCTTCCTCCCTCAACTTCTAACTGTCAGAGCCTCAGCCCCCTCCAGGTCCTCGTCTCCTTGCACCATACTCTTCCCAGTGTGGTAGGCCTGCTGTGGCCCTGTCCACCACCTCTGTGTGAGTGACACTTCCCGCCATGGCCCTGTCCACCACCTCTGTGTGAGTGACACTTCCCGCCGTGGCCCTGTCCACCACCTCTGTGTGAGTGACACTTCCCGCCGTGGCCCTGTCCACCACCTCTGTGTGAGTGACACTTCCCGCCGTGGCCCTATCCACCACCTCTGTGTGAGTGACACTTCCCGCCATGGCCCTGTCCACCACCTCTGTGTGAGTGACACTTCCCGCCGTGGCCCTGTCCACCACCTCTGTGTGAGTGACACTTCCCGCCGTGGCCCTGTCCACCACCTCTGTGTGAGTGACACTTCCCGCCGTGGCCCTATCCACCACCTCTGTGTGAGTGACACTTCCCTCCGTGGCCCTGTCCACCACCTCTGTGTGATGCTCAGTTTTCTACCTGGAGCGCTGGGCAGGTTCATTTTCTCCTAGTGATGATGGTAATTCTGAGTGTTCCCACACGTGGGCCGCCGGGAACATTGCTGCTGTGAATGCTCACCTGCCCATCTGTGTGAATGTGTTTCCATTTCTCTCAGTAACTATGAGTGAAATTGCTCAGTTTATGATAAATGTATCTGCCATTTTTTAAAAAAACTGCCAAACTTTCACAGTGGCTGCATCATTTGTGTTTCCATCAGCAGCGGGAGGGCTTGAGGTTGTGTCTGCATTGCTGTCAGCACTTGCTGCTGTCTGCGCTTTAATTGCAGTTCTTTTCGTGGGTATGGAGTGCTATCTCATTGTCGTTTTAATTTGCATGTCCTAATGACTGATGATGTTAAACCTATTTTCATGTGCTTTTTACTCATTTGTATCTCCCCTTCGGTGAAATTTAATTTTTTGCCCATTTTAAATTGGGTCATTTGTCTGATTAAGCCACCCAGCGTTCTTTGTATATTCTAGACGCAAGTCCTTCAGCAGACACGTGATATGCAGACGTGGTCTGTCAGTCTGTGGCCAGAATTTCATTTCTCTTAATAGTGTCTCTAGAAGAATAAAAGTTTTCAATATTTTGAAGTTCATTTGCCAGTTTTGTGTGGACCCTGTTTTTAGGTCATAGCTAAGAATTCTGTGCCCAGCCCAAGGTCATGAAGACTCTCCTATATTCCACTTAGGTGCATGTCCGTTTCAGGTTAAGTCCACATTTGTTGTGGGTAAGAGTAAGTTTATCTGTGTCCCTGTGGCTCTCCGACTGTCCCAGCGCCACTGGTTGGAATGACGATCCTGTCCCCGTTAAATGTCCTTTTCAATTTTGTCAAAAAGCAGTTGACCACAATTGGAAGGATTTAACTTTAGACTCTCATTCTGATTCTGTTCCATTGATCTAGATGCCTATCTTATTTTTTCCATCTCCCTACTCCCCTCCCCTTTCGCAACCATCCGTTTGTTCTCTGAGTCTGTTTCTGTTTTATTTCTGGATTCCCCATATAAGTGAAATCATATGGCATTTGTCTTTCTCTGTCCTACCTATTTCACTCAGCATAAGACCCTCTAGTCCATCCATGTTATCTCAGATGGCAAGATGGCATTACTTTGTATGGCTCAGTATATGCTTTCCATTGTGCACTGTACCGCAGCTTGATCCCTTTGTCTGTCAGTGGACATCTAGGTTGCTTCCATGTCTTGGCTGTTATAAATAATGTTGCAATGAACACAGAAGTGCACATATCTTTTCAAATTTGTGTTTTTGTTTTCTTTGGATAAATATCAGAAGTGGGATTGCAGAGTCATATGGAAGTTCCATTTTTAATTTTTTGAGGAACCTTCATACTGCTTTCCACAGGGCTGCACCAATTTACAGTCCCACCAACAGTGCACGAGGGTTCCCTTTTCTCCACATCCTCACCAACACTTCCTATATGTTGATTTTTTTCTTTTTCTTTTTTGCTATTTGTTGATTATTGATGATCAACATTGGTAGGTGTGAGGTGATGCCTCATTGTGGTTTTAATTTGCATTTCCATGGTGATTAGTGATGCTAAGGATCTTTTCATGTATCTATTTGTCATCTGTATGTCCTCTTTGGAGAAATGTCTGTTCAGGGTCTCTGCCCATTTTTCAGTTGGATTGTGTTAAGTTGTGTGTGTTCCTTATATATTTTGGATATTAACCCCTTATTGGATAGATTATTTGCAAATAATCTTCTCCCATTGAGTAGGTTGTCTTTTCATTTTGTTGATGGTTTCCTTTGCTGTGCAAAAACTTTTCTGTTTATGTAGTCCCACTTGTTTATTTTTGTTTTTGTTGGCCTTGTCTGAGGAGACATGCTTGGCCTGGGGCCTTTTAGAGAGAAGTATGGGGCATGCTGAGGCTAGATGCTGCTTCTTTAGGAAAATCTGAATATTAAAAAGATATTGCTAAGACTGATATCAAGGAGTTTATTGCCTTTTTTTCTAGGAGTTTTATTGTTCTAGGTCTTATATTTAAGTTTAATCCATTTTAAGTTTACTGTTGTTTATGGTGTATATATGATATCTTTATGCCTGTAATAAAGTCTGTTAAGACAGTTAGTTTTCATTCGTGGGAAAAATTGACGTAGGGCCTTATCAGTTAAATATTAGCATTTATATTATTCAATTTAATGACTAGATGCAATCTGAACTCTAATTTTTTTCTTATTTAGAATGTTTAATAGAACTTGAGCCAGTCCTGAGAACATATGAAGAGATAAGTTTTCTTGAAGCTGTTTTGCAACTAAAGAAAACAAAGGTAAATAATTGCTAAATGAAATGCTAGAAATCAGACTTTAAACAACTATATGTTAGTCACGGAGACATTCGATTTAGTTTGTAATTCTTACCTGTGTACTTTTCACAAGTATAGGCTATAGTATTGGGGCGGAGCGTTTATGAGAGGTTATAAATGCTCTCCTTCTGTCACTGAAAGGCTTTTCCATGCCATTCAGATGGCCATCTCCAGATTCCAGGCATTTCCAGAACTCCTATATGTTACATTTTAATATAAAATGTGTCATGACACTTCTCCAAAGTGGACACACATATGGCCAAGAGACATGTGAAAAAAATGCTCAAAGTCACTGATCATCAGAGAGATGCAAATTTAAAAAACAATGAGATACCACCTCACACCTGTCAGAATGGCTGCCATCAACAGATGACAAGTGCTGGCGAGGATGTAGAGAAAAGGGAACCCTCGTGCACTGCTGGTGGGAATGCAGCCTGGTGCAGCCACTGTGGAGAACAGTATGGAGTCTCCTCAAAAACTTAAAAATGGAACTGCCATTTGACCCCGTGATCCCACTTCTAGGAATATATCCTAAGAAACCAGAAACACCAATCAGAAAGAATATATGCACCACTATGTTCATAGCAGTGCAACTACAATAGCTAAGATTTGGAAATAGCCCAAGTGCCCATCAGCAGATGAATGGATAAAAAAGCAGTAGTAATTTACACCATGGAATACTATGCAGCTGTAAAAAAGAAAGAACTCTTATCTTTTAAGGATGGGCCTGGAGAGTATTATACTAAGTGAAATGTTAGAGAAAGATAAGTATCACATGATCTCACTCATATGTGGAATCTTATGAACAAAATAAACTGATGAACAAAATAGATCCAGAGACATGGAAGCATGGAACAGACTGGTGAATTCCAGAGGGAAGGTGGGGGTGGGTGACTAGGTGGGGAGTGATTAACCGGGGAACTTATATGCAAATATGGACACAGACAATAGAGTGGTGAAGGCCTGGGAGGGGCAGGTGCGGGGTGGAGGGGTTCAATGAAAAAAAGAAAGAAACATGCCCAGCCAGGTGACTCGGGTTGAGCATCCACTTATGAACCAGGAAGTAACGGTTTGATTCCCAGTCAGGGCACATGCCTGGGTTGCGGACTGGATCCCCAGTGTGGGGTGTGCAGGAGGCAGCCGATCAATGATTCCCTCTCATCATTGATGTTTCTATCTCTCCCTCTCCCTTCCTCTCTGAAATCAATAAAGATATGTATATTTTTAAAACCAACAAAGTGGGCATCTGTAATACTTTCAACAATAAAGAAAAAAAAGAAAGGAAAGAAAAGAAATAAGAAAGAAGGAAAAAAAAAGTGTCATGAATGCCAGTGTGTACAATGAATTCCGTAAATCAACTTTTTAATCCACATGTTATTTCCCTAAAGTCTTCAGAGTAATAGATATCTGGTTTCTTACACTTCTCTTTGTCCAGTGTTCTCAGGCTTTTCTGTGATTTATGGTAAGTTAAGCTGTAGGATTTTTATTAAGTGTATTTTATTTTGTGTATTATTTGAGGATTAATACACAAAATGTTTATTTTTTAAATTGCTTTTTGATTTTGTTATCCTACTCACTTGATGTTGCGTAGACCAGTCTCTGTTGATGTGGATCTAGGACAGTTGTCTTCCTGGCTCTTGCAGATCAGAAGAACTGAAGGGACCCAACACTGCAGGGTTTTCTCAACATTAAAGTTGTTTAAAAGCCACTGTAGTCCTTTCGGGGGCAGAGTAAGCATAGTTTAGCACTTGTTGGGTTTCCTTATGTTGCCTTTGAAATATGATCCAGTTTGCAGGATTGATTGACACAGCCTCTGATGTAGAAGGGACACGCATAAAGGAAACGGCTTCCCTTAACCAAACTAAGAATTGATGGGGACAATACTAGTTAGTGCCTGAGTGTTTTAAGGCACTAACAGCTTAACTTACTATAAATCACAGAAAAGCCCGAGAACACTGGACAAAGAGAAGTGTAAGAACCCAGATATCTATTACTCTGAAGACTTTAGGGAAATAACTAACGAGAAACTGTGTTAATCCTTTTGATAACTTTTCACTGACTTATCCACTTCTGAGTAGGTACAGTGTTTTCCAGAACATTCCATCTTATCCACTTCTTAGTAGATACAAACTTCAATAGCATTTCTTTTTGCTTTATCTTTTCAGTTCTTTCTTTCCTCATAACTTTCTCTTCTTCTAAGCAAGGTGTACAGAAGGATCTGCTTTCTTGGCTTTAAAGTAGAAAAGAACCATTCCAGTTCCTTCGTCCACAAACAACTTATATTAGGATCTATATTTAAAACTGTTAATTTTTAGAAGTTCTGGCTTTTTAAATAAAGTAATATAAGTTATATAATTTTAAATACTTGAATATCCTATATAATAAAAGGCTAATATGCACATTGACCGAACGGTAGGAATGACCGGTCACTATGACGCACACTGATCACCAGGGGGCAGATGCTTAATGAAGGAGCTGCCCCCTGGTGGTCAGTGTGCTCCAACAGGGGGAGCGCCACTCAACCAGCAGCCAGGCTCATGGCTGGCAAGCGCAACGGTGGTGGTGGGAGCCTCTCCCACCTCCACGGCATCACTAAGGATGTCTGACTGAGCGGACCTAAGCCATCAGTCAGACATCCCCCAAGGGCTTCCGGACTGCAAGAGGGCACAGGCTGAGCTGAGGGGACCCCCCTCCCCAGTACATGAATTTTGTGCACTGGGCCTCTAGTCATTTAATAATAGCATCACTTTCATCATTCTTTTTAACTTACTGTATTGTTTTCACTTAGGGTTGTTATAGTTATTCTTTACTTTTTAAAAAAATTTTTATATTGCATGGCCTGTGTGTCTCAGTGGTTGAGCATCAACCTATGAACCAGGAGGTCATGGTTCAATTCCTGGTCATGGCACATGCCCTGGTTCCAGGGTTGATCCCCAGTAGGGTGTGTGTAGGAAGAAGCCAATCAGTGATTCTCTTCCATCATTGATGTTTCTCTCTCTCCCTCTCCCTTCCTCTCTGATATCAATAAAATATATATATATATATATATACACACACACATACACACACATACATACATATATTAATCCTTATATCAGTACTGTGAAACTCGTAGGGCAGGATCTTGTTGCCATCGCACTGGTAAGATCACGGAGGTGCGTGGATGTCAGTGACACAGCACCCACACAGCCAGCCCATGGCGGGGCCAGGAATAGAATATAAATTTAATAAGATTTTTCATAAAGAAATTGTTGAAAACAAAGATCACCATTTAGGATAAGCTGATTTGTTAAAGAATTTTACTCATGTGATTTGTTACTCCAGTTAAAGCACATGTATGTGTCCGCTCCAGGTGCAGAGCGCTCTGAGTGCTGTCCACTTATGTGACAAGACATCGGAGGCATCTCTGAACCTCTCTCTAAATCACGGTCCACAAGAGGTAAACAAAACTTATGTTGATAAACTCAAAATCTGAGAATCTGGGAAAGTCATCCAATCTAACTCCTGGGGAGGTGCTGGGATCTGCCCATGGCCCAGGGCCGTGCCCGGCTAGAAATCCCTCATCCAGCCCCTGCTCCTTGCCCAGCCAGCCCTGTGGTCTGTGTGGCGCGCTGTGTCCCCATGGATCGGCATGGGGGACGTTGCTCTGGTGGTGCTGGGCCCATCCTGACCGAGCTCTGCACTGTCCATCTGCCTGTCCTTCCCTCTCCTGGGAGGAGCGGAAGGGAAGTGCCACTGCGTGGCTGCGAGTGAGGAAAGGTCTCCTGCGGGGCATCCACTCGGGCTCACTGCATCTCGGTCATTTCTCTTCAGAAAACGTATGTCCACTTTACAGACTCAGAAAAGGCCTTCAGAATGAACGCTACAGCACAGCACATGGGCTTTCCATCTGCTGTACACACCGTCTCCGCTCTCAGAGCCACGTGCACACTGTAGACATTAAGGACAGATAGCACCGGCAAAGCCCGGCACCCGAGGGCGGAAGCCTGGTGGAGGCGCATCCATACTCCACCACTTTTGTGGGCCCCATGGGGGTGGGGCGTGGGCAGAAAGAGGAGGCACCTGCTCTACATCAGCAGGAACCAGAGTTGCAGATTTCAAATTTCTCATCAACTGTACAGAGCCTCTAAGATCATATAGCAAATACTGGAAAAGTTATCATTTCTAATATGTTATCATTCACCCCCCCCCAATTTAAGTTGATTTTAAAAATCAGGTTCTTTGTTTATTTGATATATGTGGCTTTTTACTTTGTAAGGTGTAACTGTCGTTTTGATTCTTTGTTTATAATAAGCCACAAGCAAGAACTGTTTAGAAATTAAAACTGTATAACTTTTGAATGATTTTTCTTTAGCCTAAATCGTGTGTCCCTGTTCACCTCAGGAATCCTGTGGATCTTCTCAGTGTCATAAAAATAGCGGCTCTCCCGGAACCGCCAGATCCCTGTGCGCTCCTCAGCACGATGGCCTTGTGTCCGGTACGTACGGTTTGTCGTCGGTTTGGCTTACAAGTTTCCACTTTCTTTCAAGCTGATATTCTTGCAAACAATCACAGTTTGTGTGGCACGTGTCTCCCATTGGCATCCATGACGCATGTTCACAAAGGGACAGACAGTACAGCGTCCTGGGATGTTCAAGAGACCCCTCCCGTGTGAAAGGCATGCTGCGGGGCAGCACAGGAAAATACGGACAGTCTCTCGGGAGAAAGAGGAGCAGTGTGTCTGCGTGTGCACAGTGTGGCCGCAGCGGGTGCAGGGGAGGTGACAGAGCTGTGGGTTGGGGGAGGGCGTCTTCACAGCAGCCTGAGGGACTCTGGATCCATGGTCAGGAGCTGCACGTCCGCGGCTGGAAGCAGGTGTTTTGATCAGTGTTTTCCTGTTGCTCTGCTCGGCTCTGCCATCACGAAGAACTTGCTGGTGGAGGCTGAAGCTGTCGTTACAAAGGGTGGGTATTGGGTGGGCATTCCAGGCCGAGCGACAGCATCGGGGCTCGGATTCGCAGGGCAGGGCACATGGACGGGGAGGCCAGGTGTGGCGAGGCTGACCAGGGTGGGGAGCCACCACTGCACGCTTCTGAGCAAGGGAGTGACGGAATGAAATCCTTTGCTTTAGGAAGAGTCGTTCTGGCCGGACTCTAGGCTACTTGGGGAGAGCAAGGAGACGAGGTGGGGGAACAGCTGGGAGACTTGGTCTGTTGCTGCAGCACAGCCACAGCGGGGGGCTAGGAGGCGTGACCAGAGCACAGGAGGGGGTGGGTGTGTTGTCTCCGATAGGGTGAGGCCCCTGCTCACTGGCAGGAGCGACAGAGAAGCCGGAACTGGGAGAGCATTGGTGCTAGTCACTAAAACGGGTTTTGGAGTTAAGGTGAGCAGTTAAGTTTTTAATGTTTTGTAACGAGGTGTTCAGCAGCATGCATGAGGGCGCTGTCCAGTTGGCTGCTTAAAATGTGAGACCGAGGTTCCATGAAGTCAGAAAAGGTAATTACACGGATTTGGGAAGAGGTGACCGCTGAGGCCTGCGGTGGCGAGGGTAACCAAGGAGAGCATAGGAAACACGTCACACACCGAGTCAGAGGACAATTCAAAGTGCGGAGACGCAGAGGAGGGAGGGGCGACATGGAGAAGTAAAATCCCATGATGTGTCGCTTACATGGGACAGACAGACAGCGAGAGTGTGGCAGGACATTCGGTGTGACCCTCCTGGTCCAAGAGCAGTTACTTGCAGAATCAGGTGGACACGCAGCGCGAGCAGCAGTGCAGTGGACACTGCGTGCCCTCCCCTGTGTGGCCCATGCTGACAGCTGAGCTGCAGGAGGAACTAAGGATATCCTCCCCCAGTAGCAACATTGTCTTTCAGGAAAAACCCCGGACCTCTCCACCCTGCTTCCCCGCCCGGCCAATCACAGCTGGGATGACGTGTCTGCGGCTCAGACGGCCCTGATCTGTGACCACGAGACTGCCCCGCGCTCATTGGCAGTACACCCCCTCTCCGCCGAGGGGAACTCAGGTAATTCCTGCTGCCAGACACCTCTCCACTCTGCCCAGTAGGTCTGCCACATCAGGGCTACTGTCTTCACTCCCCCAGTGTGGGGAACACGGACATTCTGAAGTCGGGAAGCACTTCCAGCCCCAGCACCAGGGGCCATGCGGTCACAGCTCAGGGTCATGCGGTCACAGCTCAGGGTCTGTGCGGTCACAGCTCAGGGGCCGTGTGGTCACAGCTCAGGGGTCGCACGGTCACAGCTCAGGGGCCGGCGTGTGGTCACAGCTCAGGGTCATACGGTCACAGCTCAGGGGCCGCGAGGTCACAGCTCAGGGGCCTGTGGTCACAGCTCAGGGGCCGGCGTGTGGTCACAGCTCAGTGGCCGATCCCTCAAGGTCTGGGGAGGGGAAGGCGGCTGGGCACAGGTGTGACCAAATACGTTACTAAAGGCAAAGTTGCTTTTGTTTATCTAACAAACATGCAGGTATCTTTTACACATTTTTTTAAACCTAGAAAATGGTTTTGTCCCATGATTTATAGCAGATAAAAAGGAGTGCTTTCCCAGGAGGGAGGAGAAGAAATAACTCAAATATCTGTTTCCTGAAAATTAACAGCATCTCCCCAAAGTACTGGTTTCCTATTAGCACAGTCACAGTAAAGCAGATTTTATGCCTCCTCATTTCTTTTCCATCTTGTTTTCTTCCTTGCACGTGTCTGTCCTCACCTTTTACCTGTCCCCCGGCTCTGTGCAGAGCGATCGCAGCCTGGGGTGGCCCAGCAGTGGATCCAGAGCAAAAGGGAGGATGTCGTGAGCCAGATGACCGAGGCCTGCCTCAACCAGGCGCTGGACGCCCTGCTGTCCCGGGACCTGATCATGAAGGAGGACTACGAGCTCATCAGCACCAAACCCACGAGGACCGCCAAAGTCAGGCAGTTACTGGACACCACTGACATCCAGGGGGAGGAATTTGCCAGAGTCATAGTGCAGAAGCTGAAGGACAACAAGCAGATGGGCCTCCAGCCCTACCCGGAAATACTGCCGGCTTCTCGGTCGCCATCGTTACTCTTATTTCACAATAAAAGCTTATAGGGGACTCTTTTTCAAGAACAGTCAGCTTATTAAAAGGTATTTTATATTTCTCTTGCCCTGATCAGATTGTTTTTATGAAATCCATGTGAGTCTTAGTAGCTTCAATGAAGTTTCTCCTTCAGGTAAATATTAGTCTTCTCCATGACATTACAATCTTTTTAAAATTAAAATAGTAGAAAGTATGCATTTTGCTACATAGTTCAATTTTTGTCTCTTTGGTTAATTGAAGCTTTTTTTTGGTTTTATTTATTTTTATTGATGTTAGAGGGGAGAGGAGAGCGAGAGGGAGGGAGAAACATCGATTGGTTGCCTCCCATTCGCACCCTGACTGGGGATCGAATCTGAAACCTAGGTATGTGCCCTGCCTGGGAATCAAACCTGCAGCCTGTTTTTGGTGCATGGACCAGTGCTCCCACCAGCCGAGCCACCACCCGGCTGGGCGGTTGAAGCTGTTTTCCAGTGTAATATTGTGCACTTCCTGTACACGGTGATTGTTGGTATCAGGCGTGTCCATGGAGGCACCTCACGTTCACTCTGGGGTCTGCATGGCTTGTCTGTGCTGTGTCTGGCGTCTGCACTGCGTCCTCTACACTCACCAGAGAACATGGCCTTCTGACCGCCGTCCAGCTCATGTCCTCTCCCACAGGCTGTGCATTAGATTGTTGTCCAGAATACGTTTTTGTTTTTAATATATTTTTATTGATTTCGGAGAAAGGGAGAGGGAGAGGGAGAAACATCAATGATGAGAGAAAACCATTGATCGGGTGCCTCCTGAACACCCCACACTGGGGACCGAGCCCGCAACCCAGGCATGTGCCCTACCAGGAATCAAACCGTGACCTGCTGGTTCATAGGTCGACACTCAACCATTGAGCCACACTGGCTGGGCCAGATTATGTTTTTAAATGTTATTTATTGAATTCTTCTTTTAAAACTTGTTTCACAGGTAAAACAATACAAAGTATATAAAGAAAAATATTGATCTTTCAACATATGTTTCTACCTCCATTTCTGACCTCAGCCAACAACCTGGGCATGGACAGGTGCTGGTTCTTGCCTCCTCCCGGAGCAACCTCCTCGCCCATCCTTCTTAACTGCTGCGTAATACCACCAGGGCACCTATTTTCTTTTCCCTTTTTTTAATGTGTTTTATAGATTTTTAGAGCGGAAGGGAGAGAGATAGAGAAATAGCAACATTGATGAGAGAGAACCATCGATTGGCTGCCTCCTGCACGCCCCCTACTGGGGATCGAGCCTACAACCCCGGCATGTGCCCTGACCTCTTGATTCCTGGGTTGATGCTCAACCACTGAGCCACACTGGCTGGTCGGCTTTTTAATTTTTTTTTTTAAGATATAGTGTGAGTTCTTTTTTGGTTAATTGGGTTATGTCACTAAGTGAAAATGTACAAGGAATAATGCCCTTTTCTGAAAATGTTTATCAGCAATGTCAGCAAACAGTGTGAAACAGGACAAATTCGAAAGCACCACACCCACAGTGTGAAAAAATGAGGAAAAGCAGAAATGACTGATGGCGTTGAGGCAACAAAGTATTTTATTAAAATTATAAGAGTGTGTATTTCCATCTCCATGTTGGAGCTTGACATTCACCGGTGGTGCCTCGAGAAAATGGAAATTAACGTGAGAGACGGTAGCAGTGTGTGAGTTGTCTGTTATTACGCCGATCATTTTTAAAGTGCGAGGATAAAGATTCAATTTGAGAAATAAATTGAGAAAAAAAGCGTCTTTTCTTTTGAAGGTTTTCCCCTTTCTGTATACATATTCCAGAATTTTAATTATTTTAAATCTTGATGGTTTCCAATTGGCCTTTATATTGGTTTGATGATGTGGTGATCTGATTGGTAAAGTGAACTTTGCCCTGTGTCTTCCATTCTGCCTAGATCTAAACACTCGGCCTTCCAGCCACTCTGTGTGCATGTGGCCGTGCACAGCAGCCACTGTCTCCCATGATTTAACATGAGGGAGCATGTAGCCATGCACAGATCACCACGCATGGTGAGTAAGAAGATGGAGACGAGGGTCCAGGGGGCCTGCAGTCAGCCTCGTAGACCTGCTGCCACCCCTGTGGCCAGGTTTCATTGAAGCCCGTGTGCAGCGTGATGATTAGGGAAAGGGTGACGGGTGTGCAGTAGGTGTGTTTAGGGAAAGGGTGACACATATGCCGAGTATAACAGGTCAGATGAGAAGCAGGCCTAGCATGGAGAAGGTGCATTTGAATGTCTTTTTAGTGGTAGCTACATGGGATGAGCTGGACACAGATGAGGGCAAGACCCTGCAGGTGCAGCAGCAGCTGGGTTGCCCGTGGCCTGCGGACCTGGCACTCTATGACGTCGGGTGACGTTGAGGGCTGCTGAGGCCTGCGGACCTGGCGCTCGCTGGCCTTGGGGCCTGTGGTCTGGAAGTTCTTCAGTTCTTCCTCCACCTTCTAGTTAAGTCACAGAGATGTCACAGTGTCACCTTTAACCCCCTTGTTGACAAACAGAACAGGCTTCAGGCTCAGACCTTCAGCCACAACATAGCGATGATCTTTTCATTTTTTAAAATTGTACTTTGGCCGAAACCGGTTTGGCTCAGTGGATGGAGCGTCGGGCTGCGGACTGAAAGGTCCCAGGTTCGATTCCGGTCAAGGGCATGTACCTGGGTTGCGGGCACATCCCCAGTGGGAGATGTGCAGGAGGCAGCTGATCGATGTTTCTCTCTCATCGATGTTTCTGGCTCTCTATCTCTCTCCCTTCCTCTCTGTAAAAAATCAATAAAATATATTATAAATAAATAAATAAATAAATAAAATAAAATTGTACTTTGTTTGAAAACGACCTTCTACATATGACACTGGTAGCAGTTTTCTGTGTGTAACATGTAAAGGTTCACGTACAATATTGACGATAAGGGAGCCTGAGTGCCGAGGCCCGTGGTGGTCCTGGGCGGGGCCCCTCGGCAGGAGGACGCCGGGTTAGGGTGCAGTCGCTCCGGGAGGGTCCTCACAGTCTGGAACCCTCTGTGTTCCCTGGAGGAGGCTGGGGACAGCACTGCGCACGGGGTGAGGGCAGAGCCCGAGCGGGCACCGCGCACACCTAGGCGGCACTGGTGGAGCTGGACGTGCAGACCCATGGCCGCCCGACCCCTGTCAGCTCGGGGGCGGGGAGGGCGTCCAGGAATGTCCAGGATGGTGTTAAAAGCAGGAGATTTGTGCATGAGACAGTTTCTCTTAGGGGCCACTTCTGTTTCCTGCAGGCTGGGAACTGAGATCTGATTAGAACATTAAACATTTTGCATCCAACTTGAGTTCCGAGAACAATGTTGTCAC
>NW_005871538.1:88390-90246 GCF_000147115.1 Myotis lucifugus
GCGCTGCCCCTGTCATGCTGATCCCGGTGCCAAGAGGCTCGTGGCTCCGCTGATCCCAGTGCTGGGAGGCATATTACCCTTTTACTATATAGGATAGAGGCCTGGGGGCGGGCTGGTTTGCCCTGAAGGTGTCCTGGATCAGGGTGGGGGTTCCCACTGGGGTGCCTGGCCAGTCTGGGTGAGGGGCTGAGGGCTGCTTTCAGGCTGGCGATTGTTGACTGAAGCTCCCAACCACTCCTTTTTTTTCTCTTTTTTAAATTTTATTCTGGGCCAGCTTTAGCTCTGGCTCTAGCTCTGAGGCTTCGTATCTGGTTTGTTTGCCGTTCTATAATCGAAACAATGTATAACTTCAGCTCTGAGATCCCCGCTGACTGAAAGCTGGTTTCTGGGCTTTTGTTTAGCTTCTATATTTGCAACATAGTTTCTTAGAGTTGCAACTCAGAGGCCAGCAAGTCAGGCGGGGAACGTTGGAGTCTGCAGTCACTGGAGCAAGCAAGCCTCATGTTCGCTTCCAGCTGCCTGGCTGCCGGCCGCCATCTTGGCTGACAGTTAATTTGCATAAGGATATGCTGATTATCCAATGGGAAGGGTAGCGGTCGTACGCCAATTACCATGTTTCTCTCTTTTTTTTTTAAATTAAATCTTTATTGTTCAGATTACATTTGTTCCTCTTCCCCCCCCCCATAACTCCCCTCCTTCCAGTTCTCGCCCCACCCTCCGCCCTCACTCCCCACCCACTGTCCTCATCCATAGGTGCACGATTTTTGTCCAGTCTCTTCCCGCATCTCCCATTCCCCTTTCCCCCCCAAGAATAGTCTGTCCATTCCCTTTCTATGTCCCTGATTCATTATAATCACCAGTTCATTCTGTACATCAGATTATTTATTCACTTGATTTTTAGATTCACTTGTTGATAGATGCATGTTTGTTGTTCACAATTTGTATCTTTACCTTTTTCTTCTTCCTCTTCTTAAAGAATACCTTTCAGCATTTCGTATAATACTGGTTTAGTGGTGATGAACTCCTTTAGCTTTTCCTTATCTGTGAAGCTCTTTATCTGACCTTCAATTCTGAATGATAGCTTTGCTGGATAAAGTAATCTTGGTTGTAGGTTCTTGGTATTCAGCACTTTGAATATTTCTTGCCATTCCCTTCTGGCCTGCAAAGTTTCTGTTGAGAAATCAGCTGACAGTCGTATGGGTATTCCCTTGTAGGTAATTGAGTCTCTTTCTCTTGCTGCTTTTAAGATTCTCTCTTTGTCTTTTGCTCTTGGCATTTTAATGATGATGTGTCTTGGTGTGGTCCTCTTTGGATTCCTTTTGTTTGGGGTTCTCTGCGCTTCTTGGACCTGTAAGTCCATTTCTTTCACCAGGTGGGGGAAGTTTTCTGCCATTATTTCTTCAAATAGGTTTTCAATATCTTGCTGTCTCTCATCTTCTGGCACTCCTATTATTCTGATATTAGTCCGCTTGAAGCTGTCCCAGAGGCTCCTTACACTATCTTCACACTTTCGGATTCTTTTTTCATTTTGCTTTTCCAGTTGGGTGTTTTTTGCTTTCAAATCTTTGGCTTGATTCTTGTGCTCCTCTGGTCTGCTATTGGGTATAATATTCTTTATTTCAGTCCGTGTATGCTTACTTTCTAATTTCTTTATCGTAGCATCGAGGGTCTCATTAGTTTTCGTGAGGCTCTGCTCAAGTTTATTGCAAACCCTCAAAATTGTGATTTTTAGCTCTATATCCCCCATTTATGTCATGTTTTTTTGGCTCCGCATCTTTTATGCTTTCTTGGTGCACCCCCCTGAGTCGTCGTGCACAGTCTTGTTCTAGTTAAGCCTTAATTGTTGTAGTAAATAC
>NW_005871538.1:92249-93579 GCF_000147115.1 Myotis lucifugus
CCCCCACGCCGCCCTGACCAGTGCCCCCCCACACCGCCCTGACCAGTGCCCCCCCACGCCGCCCTGACCAGTGCCCCCCACACCGCCCTGACCAGTGCCCCCCACGCCGCCCTGACCAGTGCCCCCCACACTGCCCCAAGGCTGTGCTGTGGCTGAGGGCTGAGCTCACTAAGAAAGGCTGGGCTGGCAGGATGGCCACACCCTCTCTCCCACCTCTGCCCTCAGTAGATGGTGCACAGTTTAAAGGGACAAGAAAACAAAGCTGGGAAATGAACCGTCTGCGGTTTGGGGGACAGAGCCGTGCAAGTATAGGAGAGGGAGCTCCCCCAGCCTCCCGAGAAGGTTAAAGGACTCAGAATTCTCCATCTTTCACTCCCAGGAGCGCTAACAGATTCCGAATCTTAGGCTCCTGTGGGCAAGAAGCTGACCAGCCCTGGAGGGAGGCGGGTACTGGGGGTGGCCCACTTGTCCAAGCTCCACGGGACAGGGCCGGGCTGGGGAGATGTTTTCGTGCTGATTTCTTTTACAATCAGAAGGAAAATGTGACTGTACCAGCAACAAATACAGCTAGTGCGCAACTAGTCTTTCTAGGAATGTAGCCGTAAAACATTCTATTTTCTATTTTGCTTGGCGGGTGGGAGCCTACACAAGTCCCGGTCATAGGGAAGCTCTCCTGGGTGGTAGGGACTGAGCCAGCCGGTGCGGCCTCCCAGGTGCCCCAGGTGGGCAGGTGTGGATGGCCTTCGGGAAGAACGGAGCCCACAGCACAGCCAGTCAGACGGCAGGCTAAGGGCAGGCTCAGGAGCAGAGAAGAGAGCTCTCCCTGCCCACCTGCCAGCGGGACTCAGAGAAAACACTGGTTCAGACTTCCCACCAACCCCTTCAGGCCAGGCTGAGCCAGATTTAATTAGACAGAGATGTATCTCCTTCCTGGTGCGGTAAGCAAAACACTCCTGTTACCAGGACCAGATGAGTTTAGGAGTAAACACAATTCCTGGGGAGCACGCATGCTCTGCTGAAGGCCCTTGGTGACTGCCCTGCCCTGGGAGCACCTCCCTCCAGCTCACAGCTCCTCCAGGGAGCACCTCCCTCCAGGTCACAGCCCCTCCCATGAGCACCTCCCTCCAGCTCACAGCCCCTCCCATGAGCACCTCCCTCCAGGTCACAGCCCCTCCCATGAGCACCTCCCTCCAGCTCAGCTCCTCCTGGGAGCACCTCCCTCCAGGTCACAGCTCCTCCTGGGAGCACCTCCCTCCAGGTCACAGCCCCTCCCATGAGCATCTCCCTCCAGGTCACAGCTCCTCCAGGGAGCACCTCCCTCCAGGTCACA
>NW_005871538.1:95868-97007 GCF_000147115.1 Myotis lucifugus
GGAAAATAAAATCGTGTCTTCAGGAGCCAGGCAGCCCCCACCGGGCTGGGCCAGACCCTCTGCAGACATGGAGACAGGCTGTCTTCCTCAGTGACTGCGTTTCCGAGGGGCCCCAGGCCTCTGAGAAAGACCCAGCTGGATTGCAGGCTGAGCAAGGGAAATACTTGTGTGCATCCCAATAAGTGAGGCGGCACTTAACATCAACACTTCCCAACATCAGGGTTCTGAGTGGAAATGAGGGAGTGAAACATCCTCACTGGAGAGAATGAGGCCGCCAGTTTTGTTTGCATCTGTCCTTACACTGACTACACCAAACTGGGCATTTTGAAACCCTGGAAATTGGGCTACTGGTTCCACGATGTACACACAACTTTTCCTTCATATAATATCATTCAGAAATTACCTTCTCATGCTGAGTAAAACAATGTTCTCCCAAACAAACAACGAAAAGGAAGACCCTTGCAAATTCTACAAAGAGCTACAAATGACATGAACAGGTCTCACAAGAGAATCTGTGTGTAAAATGGAGGGAATTAATTTGCCTGGGCTGGTAGGCAACCCCTCTCAGCTGTGACACTGAGCACTGAGTTCAGTGTGAAGGAGAACGGGGAGGGGCACAGGAGCCCTTCCCAGGCTCATGGGGCATGATGGCTGAGGCCACAGAGAGGGATGGGAGGAGAGCAAAGAGATGAATGAAGTCTAGAACCAAGAGTGCATTCTAGAAAGAAGTTTAATCTTATTCTAAACATGAAGGGAAATAGCCAAAGAGTTCTAAGGAGTAACTTATGCCACTGACGGTGGTTGTGTGGGAGGCAGGGAGCCAGAAGGGGGCTCCACTGGAGGCCAGACAGCATGGGTGGTTTAGACAGACACCAGAGCAGATTCCATATGCACTGCAGGCTTAGAGCCAGCACAGTGTGGTCACGGGAGGACTAAGAACTACTTCTAGGTTTGGGCCTGACTAATTTAGTGGATGGAAAAGAGAATAAGTTTTGGTCTGGTTTGGTTTGGGTTGGATAAGGTTGGTTGTTTTGGGTTGGTTGTTTTGGGTTAGTTTGGGTTGGGTTGGTTGGTTTGGGTTAGTTTGGGAATGGGTTGGTTGTTTTAGGTTGGTTTGTTTTGGGTTGGTTGGTGTGGGT
>NW_005871538.1:115214-121561 GCF_000147115.1 Myotis lucifugus
ACCCCCACCCCCACAGCCACAGCCTCTAAGGAAGCAAAGCTCTCAGCTCACTCTCCTACTCAATGGCCTCACAGGGCAGTTCCCCTCGCAAACAAAACACAGTGGAAATTCCCTAGCCTGACCCGCAGCCAGGTGACAGCATGGCTCCTCCGCTTGTCTACTGCCACAGCCTCTGACCGCCATCTGGTTTACAGGCCCGCGCCTGCCCGCGCCTGCTTTTGTGCCCTGTGCGGCTCAGTCCTGCCCTGTGCGGCTCAGTCCTCAGCGTTCAGGGCCTGGCCAAAGGCTCCAAGGAGTCTCCATTAGCCCCCTCCTCACCCCCCCCCAGTCCCCATCTTGCTCCCTTCTCCCTAACTGTCTTCATAGTCTTTATTCAACCAGAAATGTTAGTGGGTATCACCTGCTCCCTCCAACAATACACAGCTCCACACAAAGAACCCGCTCTGTTCCAGACACGCACCCCAGCCCCCGAGGCCTGGCCGCACCTGCTGCAGCGAGTGTTCGCAAGGCGGGTGAAGGTACACACTGAAAGGGTCGGAGGGGGCTGGGGTCGCGCCTATGATGTGAAGCCATATGTATCGAAAGAAGCTTTTATGTCAGGCACCTGGGTGCAGGTGGGCTGAGTCCAAAAAAGGAATCAGTGGAGACGGAAGGGGAGGCGGACTTTTATGAACTCTGCTGGCTGCAAGCAGTTCTGCTGATGTGCGGGCCGGTCCATCCTAGGCCCTCCCGGTGCCAGATGGCTCGTGGTTATCTAGGCTGTGCTGAGCTCAAGGCAAGCGTTCTGCAAGATATCCACTAAGCACAGTCAGTTTTCTCTGCCCAGTTTAGTCTCTTTAACCCTTTCATTCCCGTCTTGAAGGGTATACATATATAAAAGAAAAGAAGGGGGATGGGGCCGCCGTTTTTCTTTGTCTGCTTCTTGCATGGGAGGGGCTGTCGTGGATACCTAAGGAGCAAATTCAGATTATTTCCTGGGATACAAGCCTGAAGGGTCCCTTTACCTGGGTAAGGACAAACTGTCCTACTGTCTTAACCAGGACTGTAATCTTGTTTGTATAACTTTGGTAACTAATTTTAAAATGCAGGGCCCAAGGAGGAGGAGGAGGACAAATAGTGTCAGGGAGCCCAAAGGGGAAAAAGCCAGGTTAATTTGGGCAGAGATACCTGTAAGCTGGACCGTATGGACTGCTCTATGCTGTCCTGACTGATCTCCTTGAGCCACTGCGTATTCAGTAGAATGTGTTGTGTTCTTTCCTCTATTTGACCTGTAGAGTTTAGATAAAAACAACAGGAGGCATTAGCAATTAGACAAGCCCCTCCCCCTTTGGCTAAAAGATAGTCTAGGGCAGCGGTTCTCAACCTGTGGGTCGCGACCCCTTTGGGGGTCGAACGACCCTTTCACAGGGGTCGCCTAAGACCATCAGAAAACATATATAATTACATATTGTTTTTGTGATTAATCACTATGCTTTAATTATGTTCAATTTGTAACAATGAAATTGGGGGTCACCACACCATGAGAAACTGTATTAAAGCGTCGCGACATGAGGAAGGTTGAGAACCACTGGTCTAGGGCGAGTAGGGGGACCACTTTAGGAATATGAGAGATCTTCGAGGTTTGGAAGCACTATGACTGATAGATGTGATCTAGAGAGAAATCCTGTGAATTGCCCTGGAGCCAGAGGTCTGTAATGAATCGGAACATATCTTGCACTGTTCTGATGGGATAGTCTGTGCCAGGTGGGGGAGTGTTGTCACTAACAATCTGCAGGAATGCGGAAGCCGGAGTATATAATCTATTAGAGTCTCGGTGCATGGATTCATGCACATTAAAAGGAAATTAATTAGAAGGTGGCCAGCGGGGTTGGACTGGGTGAGATGGGCTGGACACACCCTGGAGCCAACCTCCCGAGCGCACCCCCGCCCCCCCCCCTCCCCGCTGGCTGCACGTGGGGCAGCACCTTGGCTCAAATGGCATGGGTGCAGTCAGTGTTCTGGCCTGCAGGGATCAGGCCCAAATGGCTCTCCGACATCCCCTGAGGGGTCCCAGATTTCGAGAGGGCAGTTCTCAGGTGACACACCCCCGGAATCAGGCTCCCTCCTCTCTAGTTCTGGGGGTGCATCACCCAAGAACTGCCGCTCCCAAGTCACTGCACGTCATACCTACCAGACAGTCCGCTGGTTGCTTAGCCTGTTATATATATAGATTAGTCATTCCGCTGATACTCAAGAGGGGCTATTTTTTTCTCCAGGAAGGCTAATGGGGGGGTAGGTTACCCTGGGGGCGAGGTTCTTATTTTATCCAGTTTTGCCCCTTGCTAGGTTTCTGAAGCTTTCCCCCCTATTGCATGCAAAGTATGTAACACAGTGCTTAGCACAATATAGGCTCAACTGTGAAAATAAAGGGTTTTAAATAATTTTTAAAGGCTCTCTAGTCATTAGAGAAATGCAAAGTAAGTCACTATCCAGAAAAGAAAACAGCAAGGCCTGGTGAGGATGTGAAAAAACTGACCTCGGGCACTGTTGGGGGCGTGTACGTTGGTGCAGCCGCTATGGAGAGTGGTCTGGAGCTCCTCAAAAAATTAAACTGGAACCGACAACCCAGCAGTGCCCCTTCTGGGCATTTACCCCAAAGCACTTACAGCAGGATCTCAAAGAGACACGGAACCTCAGCCTCGCTCACAGCAGCCACGAGGAGGGCAGCCATGTCCACTGGCACAGGAACACGTAAGGAGTGTGGTGGTGCGTCCTGAGGTGGAAGGACGCCCGTGCCAGGCTGCAGCACGGGTGGCTGAGGACATGATGCTGAGTGAGGCAGGCCGGTCACACAAGGACCAAGTCCTGTGCTTCACGTGTGTGAGATGCCTGAGAGGTGGGCGCCAGCACCGGGGGCGTGAGGTGCGGGTTCCGGGGCCATGAGAAGGGCATGAGATCTGTTGCCCACGACGGGAGTCCAGGGAACGCTACTGCACACTTACACATGGCTGAGGGCACACTTCATCGGATGTGCTTTTTAGAGATAAACAGGTTAAATGGTGCATGTGAGGACGCCCTCCAGCTCCCCTGTGCCAGATGTGTGAATTGGGCTGGGGGAGGGGTGAGGCCTTCGTGTGGAGAAGGCAGAGCGAGCGCCCCTTCCCCCTCCCCTGGCGCGGGCCCGCAGCAGGGGACTGGACACAGCTTCCGGATCACAGGTGTCTGTCAGTGCCTCAGAACTGGAAATGAGAGGAGGACACACTCTGAAAAGCTGGAAGGGGGGGCGCAGAACAAGCCACAGTTTGGGGTCAGGATGAGATGAGACCCTCTTCCCCGCTGGCCCGTCTGGGGTGACTCCGCTCATCGGTAGCAACGGGCAGCCATGCTCTCCTGACGGTGTGAGCGCTAACCCACACACCGTGTTTGGAACGTTCTTTTTATCCCATGAAACACAACACACATTGTGATTTTTACAGATAAGCAAGCTCTAGCTATGACCATTCACAGGACTAGCCACGTGTTGTTTGATGTCTCTTGTCAGTCGTGTTCAGGAATGTCCCGATGAACTCAGTGCATCAGCGTGTGGGGTATTCCACGTGACAATTGACAACGTACTCCTTGGCATCTCAAGTGATAAATCAGGCTCTTGCCTAAACCAGAAAGTGGTTTGTCTCCAACTGTGGCTCAGGCATGGGGTGCTGGTCACTGTTCCCCCTTTCCCTGAAGATAATCTTAAATATTCACAGAAGGCAATGCCCAGGCTCTACTCCCAAAGAGAAAGGAGGGCCTTTCACCGGGGAAGGTGGGGCCGAAGAACTTTTATACAATTCAGTTAACAATGACCTTTTCCCAAAGGGAAAGAAGGGATCCTGTATAATAAAAGCCTAATATGCTAAGTGTCTGGTCGTCCGTTCAACCAATCAAAACGTAATATGCTAATGATATGCTAAGGCTGCTCAACCGCTTGCTATGACATGCACTGACCACCTGGGGGAAGATGATCTGACCGGTAGGTTAGCTTGCTGCTGGGTTCCCTGATGGGGACTGACCCCTCCCACAGTCCCTCCCCGGCTGGCCAACCTCCCGTATCTCTCCCTGGCCCCGATCGTGCACCAGTGGGGTCCCTCCATCTGGCCTGCACCCTCTCACAATCCGGGACCCCTCAGGGGATGTGGGAGAGCCGGTTTGGGCCCGATCCCACAGGTCAGGCCCAGGGACCCCACTGATGCAAGAATTTGTGCACCAGGCCTCTAGTTTTTAATAAAAGGCCTCCCACATCCTGAAGTGTGAGGGGAGCAGCCCTGAAGCCGCTGGCCACACAGGTCACAGGATTCAGTGTGAGTTTTGGTCATGATAGTGTTTCATTAATGTGGTTTCCATGCTAGATTTTCTGTGCATGTTGCAACTTTATAACAAAATACATTCAGTTGCTGGGCTACTGTTGCCTAAAGGATCTGACGGATGAACAAGAAAAACAAAAACAGAAGAAAAATCTAAGTAGAGCTCAATGGAGACTTAAATCATGAGCCATTTTCTAAAACGGCCAGGACTTGGCTGTGGCCTGGATTCCTGTCAGTTTCTCTTTTTCTATTGTGATGAGCGTTTCTCTGCGAGAGTGGGTTACTGACCCTGCAGCTAGTTCTTCAATGTGGGTAACGATTTGGATCTGAGCCTGGTTTTCTTGTTTTAGGTGGATTAGTGCAGACGACGCACTCCTGCTCTCAGGCCAGCACCTGTGCTCAGCCGGCTGGTTCCGGAAGTCAGGGGAGCTTGGCAAGGGGGAAAGCAAGCCTGGCCAGTGTGGTTCAGTGGTTGAGTGTCGACCTATGAACCTGGAGGTCATGGTTCAATTCCCAGTCAGGGCACATGCCCCGGTTGTGCTGGATCCTCAGTGTGGAGCGTGCAGGAGGCAGCCAATCTATGATTCTCTCACATCATTGATGTTTCTATCTCTCTCCCTCTCCCTTCCTCTCTGAAATCAATAAAAATATTTTTTTTAAAAGTTCACCCAACTTGTCAAAGGTTCATGGAAGGTAAATAATAAACTCCACTTCAAGTGATTAAAAAGAGTTAAACTATATACAGCTGCTGGAACCGGCAGACCTGGCCCCTTTATGTCACTAACAAGATGGACCTACATCTCGGGGGAGGTGGCGGCTGCTGTTTGTGCATGTCCAGAGGGCTCTTAGCATTTCCAGTTGGACTTCCTGATTTTATTTACAAATCATTATTGTTATTCTAAATTGTATGCTCTAATTTAATGTAACAAAAATAGTTTTTATTGATTTCAGAGAGGAAGGGAGAGGGAGAGAGAGAGATAGAAACATCAAGGACGAGAGAGAATAGTTGATCCCCTGCCTCCTGCACGCCTCCCCCTGGGAATCAAGCCCGTAATCGGGGCGTGTGCCCTGACCAGGAATTGAACCGTGACCTCCTGGTTCATAGGTCGATGCTCAACCACTGAGCCGTCTGCTGGGCTGTCCTAAGATGAATTAGAAAGGTCTACGATGTGAATTGATTGGTAGAAGCCCAGTGCTGGCCGGGGCAGGGAGCGCCTCTCTCTGGAGGCGGGAAGGGCTGCCCCGCGCAGTACAGGCCCTGGGCCTTCGGCTGCGGCTCTCCTTCCAACTCCAGCTTCATTCCGAATAATCTGCAAGTGACTCTCACAGCAAAAATAATGCTCTGCTAAAGCTCCATGGAGACGTCACTTTGGGTGTTGCAAGCTTCTGCCTTTTCCAGGGATGACTACCTGTAGCGGACCAGATGAAGAGGCAGGAGCAGAGGAGCTGAGCAGGGGGAGGCCTTCGGGGAGTCCAGTCCTCCTGAGGAACCGGAAAGAGGGGGCGCTGCGAAGGGTAACGCGACCTGGGGGTGGAGGCCTCAGCAGGCGTCTCCCAGCACCCGTCAGAGTCGCTGCACTTCATTGCCCTCCGCTCCCTCATTCCCTGGCCTGTGGCTCCTCCCCGTACCGCATGCCCCTGACATGCAGGGAGCTATGCAAACTCGCGGGCTTTAGAAGGCCCGGCACCGCCAGCACCAGAACCAATCGAAGTCCTGCCAGACCCTGACTACCGCCCGGAACCTGCAGCCAGCAGTGCGTTCGCCTGGAGGGAAACTCAAAGGTCCGGGATGCAGAGAGAAGGGCTCCTCTCCCCGGCGAGGCGGCCGCAAGGACGCACAGAGCCCTGCTTTCCTGCAGGAGCCCCCGGAGAAGGCCCGGCCCGAGGGACACGGCGGCACATTGAAAAGGAAAGGAGGTGCAGGAGTAACCAGGGCTCCCCCGCCAGCCCGAGGGCAGAGCTGTCAGCACCCGGGAAGCAGGGCAGGAGCGGAAGCGGCGGGAGAGGGGACAGAGGGGACTCGGAGGC
>NW_005871538.1:122488-123930 GCF_000147115.1 Myotis lucifugus
GGTGCAGGGCGCCCTCTGCCGGCCGCGTGTGTGTAGTGCGCCCTGCGCACCCGCTGTCCCAGCCTTCTCCCTGGAGCCCTGGATGGTCACGGGGTCCCCCTCCTGCCCCTTCCGGCCGGTCCTATAAACCGGGGTAACGCCGACCCGCGGGGCTCCCGTAAAGCGGGGTGACGCCGACCCGCGGGCTGCTCCAAGTCGGGGGACACCCGCCGGGCGCAGTCGGGCCGCGGTCATTCTCGTCGCGCCGTCTCCGGGGCTCACCCCTGCGAGCCGAGTGTCTGCACGACAACGTTCCAGAATCTTCTGCGGACATTTCCCTTCACTTGGGACTGCAGAGGGCTTGTCCCCGAAGGGAGCCGCGTGCAGCCTCAGCGCCGAGAGCCTCCTGGGGGGCGGGGGGGCGGGGGCGCACCGGCCGGCAGCGCCCCGTTTCCTCGGAAAGCCCGGCCCGCAACTGCGAGGCCGGCCCCTGGACCCCTGGCGTCCGGCCGGGGAAGGAGGGCTGCGCGCGGGTCCCAGTCCCGCAGGAAGCCCGAAAGGAAAGGGTTCCCGTGAATGTTTAGGGAAGATGAGAGGACAGTGTGCGGGGCGTTACAAAACTAAAAGGTCTAAATTATTATCTTAAGTTTTTGTGTCTTCAGTAATCAAAACTGGCAATTTTACCAATCTTAATAGTAAATGCTAACTTTTCCTAAATTAAACAAAAAATTTTAATAAAAAATGTAGTGTCATATTCTTAGAAACATCAGGGCCTGTTCATTTGGGCAAAATCAGAGACGGGGCGTATCTGACAGTGGCCGGGCAACCTTGGTGACAGCACCCTCCCGCCGGCTCTGCCTGGGCTCCTGACTGGGGTGACACAGCGCTCCCCCTCTGCAACAGCCAGGGGTTAAAGGTCGGCGAGGAACGTGCGAGCTCCGAAGGCCGCCAGGGCTGGGGAGCTGCCAGCCTGGGAGGGGAGAGAAGCCATAAGGGTGTGTGAGGACCGTGAATAAACCCGTTTGGCAACAGGGAAGAATTTACATTCAAAATATCAGGAGTTAAGGTGGTAAAAATGGGTCTGAGAGAGATTGAGAGACTGTCGCTTCCTGCAAAAGAATCCAGACTGCACTGGGCCAGCAGGGGTGGCCTTTGTGACGGAGAAAACACCAACCAACCTCATTCCCAAGTAGCAACTGCTTCCTGGGAGCTGGGGGAACCTGGGAGCCTGGGAGCTGGGGGAGCCTGGGAGCTGGGGGAACCTGGGAGCCTGGGAGCTGGGGGAGCCTGGGAGCTGGGGGAGCCTGGGAGAGCCTGGGAGCTGGGGGAGCCTGGGAGCTGGGGGAACCTGGGAGCCTGGGAGCTGGGGGAGCCTGGGAGCTGGGGGAACCTGGGAGCTGGGGGAGCCTGGGAGCCTGGGAGCTGGGGGAGCCTGGGAGCCTGGGAGCTGAGGGAGCCTGGGA
>NW_005871538.1:125661-146909 GCF_000147115.1 Myotis lucifugus
GGGCAAGTCCAACACAAGGGGAAGGACTTCCACCGGTGCCCAGGCCTCGCCAACCTTTTATTCAACTTTGGTTACACATAAAGCCCTTAGGCAGGTAATTGCAGTAACAGACAGGCTATCTTAAAGGTCAGTAAATATTAGGAGGATTTACTCTGAGACTATTTGATCAGGAAATGGCTTGAGCCCCCACTGTCAGGACTAGACAATCGGTGCATAACTCGGGCCCTTGCCATGGGTTCAAGGGTCACCAGTGTTCCGGGATCCTTGTTTGCACTTCTCTGCTAGTGAAGACAATGGGCAGTTTCCCACGGTAACAGGCATGCGATGTGCCAGCACGGGGCCACAGCAATGAGCTCCACCTTCAAGTCTGGGTGGTTATTGTGCTCGAACTGCTCATAAGCGCCCTCCTGGGATGGACGATGCGTTAGTTAAAACAAGGGAGACTTCTACTTTGTCACCGCCATTTATGGCCAAAAGCCACTGAACTTGGGCTCAAGCTGTTTTAAAAAAGATTAAATGAGACCACCAGAAGACAGTAAACATTTACAAAGTCTTGCAGCTAAATGATTTTGAACAAAAATAAAAGACAATTCTAGGCCTCATAGAAACAACTGAATGGAACGAGCCTTGCAAATAAGAGTGAAAAGGAGATGAACGCACACATTTTTTTCACAGCTTGATTTCTAGCTGAGTAATAAAGCATAAGAGGCCCAAGCATTTCTTTCTACGTCCCCAGGCAAGAGCTGGGAAATGTGCACGAGTCACTCAGGACATGGTTCGGAGAAGGCAGGCCAGCTCTCACAGATGGCTCTAATTCTGCCAAAGAAACCCTCCCAACCTCTCCAAGTGGGCTTGCTGCTGATTAACGTCGTACCTTTGTTATGACTCTGCCCTTTGGCTGAAGGTAAAAAGCATTTTTGCTTGTTCTCAGGAAAGGCATTGACTCTGAACATGAACATCACAAATGACCACAGTCTCAGAGCCTTAAAACAGCACAGACTGGAAGAAGAGGCAGGAGCAAGGGCGGAGATCCAGCTGAAGGAGAATCCACCATCTCCGCCCACCTCCACTGTCTGTCTCTGCCTGGCTATTTTCACAACAGTTAGTGTCTCCCACTAAGAAAAATAGTAAGACTTTCCCTTCATACTGTGGGCCCTCAGAAATAGGACACCTATGAGGAAGGGCTCTTAGTGGCTACCTGGGCTAAATTTAAGTTAACGTGCCCCCCCCCCCCCCCAATCCAGCCTAGCAGCCATTTCTGCACAGGGCCCTCACACAAAGCAACCTAAGCCACCTGCCTCTGCCCTCCACCACCTGCCTGTGTCCTGCCAACTGAGAGGCCCTTATAAAGGAGCTCCCGGAGTCCAATTTCAACCAATAGGACTGAGGCTTTCCCCTCTAATTGGAACTGTGCAGCTCTGACCAGAGTGTTTCGATTCTGACCAAACATCACAGTCCCTTTGGACCAATCAAACTGTGAGGATTTGAAGTCCTCATTTGCATGAGAACAGACCAATCAGGAACCAGGGGTGGGGACTTCTGTTCACATAAGCTGGCTCCCCTGTGGCTGTGGGAGTGCATTTCCTTTTCCACTGAAGACTGCTTCCTGGAGCTGGAGCTGAGCTGTTTGCACTGAAGGAAGCTTCCTTCTTCACCACATCCTGTTGGCCCTGGATTGGTGCAGCCTCAGGTGACAATATAATCCTTCCACACAAGGAACAACTTGGTGCTATGGATAAAGAACTAGATTTTTTTTGTTTTGTTTATGGTCCATGGTCTTTTATTTTTTTTTTAATTAAATCTTTATTGTTCAGATTATTACAGTTGTTCCTCTTCCCCTCCCCATAGCTCCCCTCCACCCGGTTCCCACCCCACCCTCCGCCCTCACCCCACCCCCCACTGTCCTCATCCATAGGTGCACGATTTTTGTCCAGTTTCTTCCCGCATCCCTCACACCCCTTTCCCCCCCAAGAATTGTCAGTCCACTCCCTTTCTATGCACCTGATTCTATTATAATCACCAGTTTATTCTGTTCATCAGATTATTTATTCACTTGACTTTTAGATTCACTTGTTGATAGATGTGTATTTGTTGTTCATAATTTGTATCTTTACCTTTTTCTTCTTCTTCCTTTTCTTAAAGGATACCTTTCAGCATTTCATATAATACTGGTTTGGTGGTGATGAACTCCTTTAGCTTTTCCTTATCTGTGAAGCTCTTTATCTGACCTTCAATTCTGAATGATAGCTTTGCTGGGTAAAGTAATCTTGGTTGTAGGTTCTTGGCATTCATCACTTTGAATATTTCTTGCCACTCCCTTCTGGCCTGCATAGTTTCTGTTGAGAAATCAGCTGACAGTCGTATGGGTACTCCCTTGTAGGTAACTGACTGTCTTTCTCTTGCTGCTTTTAAGATTCTCTCTTTGTATTTTGCTCTTGGCATTTTAATGATGATGTGTCTTGGTGTGGTCCTCTTTGGATTCCTTTTGTTTGGGGTTCTCTGTGCATCCTGGACTTGTAAGTCTATTTCTTTCACCAGATAGGGGAAGTTTTCGTCATTATTTCTTCAAATAGGTTTTCAATATCTTGCTCTCTCTTCTTCTGGCACCCCTATAATTCTGATATTAGTCTGCTTGAAGCTGTCCCAGAGGCTCCTTACACTATCTTCGTATTTTCGGATTCTTTTTTCATTTTGCTTTTCCAGTTGGGTGTTTTTTGCTTCTTCATATTTCAAATCTTTGACTTGATTCTTGCAATCCTCTAGTCTGCTGTTGGAACTCTGCATAATATCTTTTATTTCAGTCAGTGTATGCTTAATTTCTAGTTGGTCCTTTTTCATAACCTCGAGGGTCTCACTAGATTTCTTGAGGGTCTCACTACATTTATCGGCGGTCTCACCAGACTTTTTGAGGGTCTTACTAAATTTATCGGCGGTTTCTAGAAAGTTCTTGAAAAACCTTAAAAGTGTGGTTTTGAACTCTATATCCAGTAGTTTGCTTTCCTCCATTTCTGTCATTTGTGACCTGTTTGTCTCCGCATTTTTTATGCTTCCCTGTGTTGATAGAGTGGCTTTCTGTGCTAGGTGTCCTATAGGGCCCAGTGGCTCAGCCTCCCCAATTACCTGAGGTGGACACTCTTGGTGCACCCCTTTGTGGGCTTTGTGCACAGTCTTGTTGTAGTTAAGCCTTGATTGTTGTAGGTATCACTGGGAGGAATTGACCTCCAGGCCAATTGGCTGTGAGAATCAGCTGTGTCTAGGGTGGGAGAACTTCTGTGCTGGAGACACCCCTCCGGGGCAAGACTTGCTTCAGTGGGGCTTTGGTGGTCACTGAGTCTGCCCCCTGAGTGTGTCCTTTATGGATCCGAGGAGCTGCAATCTGGATGGTCCCACTCTGACCACCAGGCACACTGGCTCCTGGATCTCTAAGGAGGTGCTAATCTAGCCTCTGCCTGAGGCTACCCAGGAGGAGCCAGCTGTGACACAATGCAAGTTGTCGTGGGGCCTTGGGCCAGCTGCAGTTTGTTAGGTAATTTTCAGATTGCAAAGGGCCAGGCCTTTCACATGCAAAAGCCTCCGTGCAGGGCTTGGGTGGGGCGGGGTCCCAGGGGATCAACAGGGCAGAGCAAGCAGCTATGGCTGCCCTCAGAGGCCCCACTTCTCAGTGTTCCAGCAATCGCTGCAAGCACCTCCGAGAGAAATCTGCCTTCGAGTCCCGACCGATGCCAGACAGTTCCATTTCTCCCGTATGAGTCTGGGTCCCCAGAGACTCACCCGGAATTGAAAAAGACAACTGTGTCCTCAGCCGCCAGCCCTCTCCGTGTGCGCCTCCGTACCTCTGCACTTTACTTCCGCACCTCCGTACCTCTGCACTTTACTTCCGCACTGCAGCTCCTCTGATTCTGGTATGCTTTTATCTTTCAAGAACTAGATTATTAAATCATTAGGTTGGGGTCCTTTCTCCACTACATATCAAGTACCTTGGTCAGGTTACTATTCCCAACTTTAGTTCTGAAAAAGATCCCGGTCCATGTAGAACATATTTGAAAAAGCAAAGCTTCTCAGACTTAATGTGTGTGAAAATCCTTTGAGGGCCGCTATTACAATGTAGACCCTGCTCTGACATGCTAGCACAGCAGGTCTGCCCTTGTCAAGGACCCCTGCCCTGGGTGATGCAGTTCAGGGAGATCACAGGTGAGAACTTCAGTAAAAGATGTGTTTAAATACTTGCTGATCTCACACCTGTCAGAATGGCTATCATCAACAAATCAACAAACAACAAGTGCTGGAGAGGATGTGGAGAAAAAGGAACACTTGTGCACTGCTGGTGGGAATGTAGACTAGTGCAGCCACTATGGAAGACAGTATGGAGTTTCCTCAAAAAACTGGAAATGGAACTCCCATTTGACCCTGTGATCCCACTTCTAGGAATTTATCCCAAGAAACCAGAAACACCAATCAGAAAGGATACATGCACCTATATGTTCATAGCAGCACAATTCACCATAGCTAAGATCTGGAAACAGCCTAAATGCCCATCAGTAGATGAATGGATTAGAAAACTGTGGTACATCTACACGATGGAATACTATGCTTCTGTAAGAAAGAAGGTACTCTTACCATTTGCAACGGCATGGATGGAGCTGGAGAGCATTATGCTAAGTGAAATAAGCCAGTCAATGAAGGAAAAATACCACATGATCTCACTCATTCATGGATAATAGAGACCATTATAAACTTTTGAACAATAATAGATACAGAGGCAGAGCTGCCTCACACAGATTGTCAAACTGCAGCGGGAAGGCCGGGGAGGGTTGGGGGGCAGGAGGGAGAGGGTTAAGAGATCAACTGAAGGGCTTGTATGCATGCATATGAGCATAACCAATGGACATACGACACTGGGGGGTAGGGGAAGCCGGGGTATTGTCAAGGGCGGAGGGAAAAAAAAAGGACACATATGTAATACCCTTTGTAATGCTTTAAGCAATAAAAAAAAATAAATAAATACTTGCTGATAGATAATTCCATCCCCTCAATAACATGTGGAGGGAGGGGAGATTGGTACTGTCTTTGTTTGACAGACAAGATAGATGATTGAGGTGGCCAGATCTCTGCAGGAAGGCCCCATGGTAATCAGAGACTGCATTTATTTTATGCATAAAATACAGGGTGGGGCAAAGTAGTTTTAGAGTTGTTTGTATGAAAAATACAATCTAATCTAATAAAAGAGAAGCATGCAAATTGACCGCACCTCCGCTATGCCCCAATCCAAGCCCACCAGCCAATCAGAGCGACTATATGCAAATTAACCCAACCAAGATGGCGGCCGGCAGCCATAGAGCTGGAGCAAGCAGGAGGCTTGGTTGCCCCAGCGATGGAGGAAGCCAAGCTTCCCTTCTGCCCTGCCGGCCCTGAGCTCCGCTCAAGGCAACAAAGTTTCAATTATAGAAGATAAATAAATCCCAGATACCTGCTTCCAGCCAGCCTCCACTGGGAGCTTGGGTGGCTGGGGTCCATGGCCAGCCTGCAAACAGTCATCAGCCCCTCACCCAGGATGGCCACACCCTCATGGGGTGAGGGTCCCCGCTGGGGAGCTTGGCCAGCCTGCAAACAGCCATCAGCCCCTCACCCAGGCTGGCCAGGCACCCCAGCAGGACCCCCCTCCCTGAAGGGGGTGTGGCCAGCCTGAAAACAGCCCTCATTCCCTCACCCAGGCTGGCCAGGCACTCCAGCAGGACCCCCACCCTGATCTGGGACATCCTTCAGGGCAAACCAGCCAGCCCCCACCCGTGCACCAGACCTCTATCCTATATAATAAAAGGGTAATATGCAAATTGACCCTAACAGCAGAACGACTGGGAATGACTGGTCACTATGACACACACTGACCACCAGCGGGCAGATGCTCAATGCAGGAGCTGCCCCCTGGTGGTCAGTGCACTCCCATAGGGGGAGCTCTGCTCAGCCACAAGCCAGGCTGAACAGCGGTGGTGGTGGGAGCCTCTCCTGCCTCCTCAGCAGCGCTAAGGATGTCCAACTGCAGCTTAGGCCTGCTCCCCACTGGCAAGTGGATATCCCCTGAGGGATCCTGGGTTTCCAGAGGGATGTTTGACTCCAGCTGAGGCCCAATCCCCCAGGGAGAGGGTCCAAGCCAGCAGGTGGACATCCCCCGAGGGGTCCCAGACTGCAAGAGGGCACAGGCTGGGCTGAGAGACACTCCCCCCCCCCCCCGAGTGCACAAATTTTTGTGCACCCAGGCCTCTAGTAATAAATAACACACGAATAAATTGTTTCATGTACTCACAACTGTAGCCCTACTTTTGTCCACCCTGTGTCTGTACATCGAAGGAAGGTTTTACTCCTTTTCATACTTCTGGTACTTAACAAAGCACCTCAACAAAAAGACTAATTTTTGAATATTACAGAAATATCTAATATTTTTAAAAAGCACTTTGAAAAATTTTAGTTTTTCTCAATCAACAAAAGTGCTAAAAAACAACAACAACCCTCAGACTAGTTTTCACAAAGTAGAAATCTTTCTTGCTTCCTAACAGCTGAGCTGAGAGTAACTTTCTCACAGTTGCGATGGACCACGAGGTCACCTGGTTCCACCTGGGAAGGGGATGCCCACTTGTCGCTTTGTCTGTGTTACACTCAGACTCTGAAGTGTGGCCAGACCTCCATTTAGGCTGCCCATACTGCCAGCATCATTCCAGAAAACTGGCCTTGGTTCTGCCGACTGGGAAAGTCCACTCCCAAATCAGACAGGGCCCCTATTCAGATGGGACCTTTTCTTAATCTTTTTATTTTTTTGCTGGGAGGGGCAGTTATGAAACCCTTTGAAATTGAAGGGGATTCACGGGAACCCAGAGTCAGTGTCAATGGACACCTAATAAGATTTTAAAACTATTTTGCAAAACAAATAGTTTGTTTTCCCCTTATCAAATATTTTCTACTGGGAATGATTTGACTTGAGTAAGGTCTGGCTTCAAGTGACTTAACTAATGAACTGAGAGATTTGTGATGCTAGTTATGACCCAAATACATAGTTTACTCAGCAGCAGCATGTTCAAGGCTGTTCTTTTTGTTCTGCTGCTGGGACATCTGGGAAGAGCTTGTATTCCCACCGAAGGTAAACACAAGTTAAGATGGAAAGAAAATTAACCCTGAAGTTTGTATAATGACAGTACTTATTGCAAAGAAAACTGCACAAAATAATTTTATTTCTACTGACAGCTATCAAATTTCACACTGGAAGTTCAATGTCTAAAAGGTTAACTATGAAAGGGGCTATATTCTCACCGATCTAAAGGCAACAATGCATGTTGGATTATGGAAGGCAGAGCCTCTGCCTACCTGCATCTGCAGTCCAGTCTGTGCCCTGACCACTTCCAGAAGTTTCCGACTGACGATGTCTGCAGCTACGACAGCACACACAGTAGCCCAAGCACTGCTGTGGCAAAACCAGTTTGGAAACTTTTATCTTACTCATAAGGCAGGTGTCTCTTTTGTAAGAATCTTGCAAAGCCAGGAAGGACTACACCCTGTGGAACTTCTAGATCAGAGGTGGAATATCAAAAGAATATCAACTAATGTTTTATCAAGCTTTTGTTGATGCAAAGTAGTGATCCACCCACCCAAAGGCCTGGGACTGCCTCTGGTAAATATTATCTTTTTATCCACTTTATATCTGGGCGAACCAAGCTTTGGAGAATGTAAATGACCTCCTTGATGCCACCTAACCAGAGGTGAGAAAACGAACTGCCATGTGATTCAAAACCAGACACCACACTGACACCAACACTTTCCTTAACCAAATGCATGTAACTGTTGTTTAGCTAATTCACATACTATGGGAAGCAACATCAGTGTGAATAATACGAAGTGTGAATAAAAGAAAAGTTTTCTTAAACTTTGGAATGTGTTTCTATCCCTTTATTTGGAGATGAATGTTGCTAACATTCTGATCATTCTTGTTCCCCAAACCCAGGATAGGTAATGAGCACCCAGATTCTGGAGCGAACCTCACGCCCCTTTCCCTTTCCATGACGTATGGATTTGGAATTTCCAGGCCACGAAATGAGATGAATGTACTTATGAGGATAAAAGAACAGATTTGAAATCAGGATTGTCTGAAATATCTGGTTGCTGTTTTTGTAACTTGGGGGGAGGGAACAGGGAAGGTGGTAATGCAAATGTCATAGAAAATGAAATGCAAGAGTACATGGGATGAGTCTGTGTCATTCGTGGGTTCTCAAGACCAGGCAGGTGATGCTTCAGGGAGAACCCACTTTGCTAGTCCTCTGTCACTGCGGACAAGTGCTTGGAACTAAAACGGCAGCTGAACGAATCAATTTACAAGGGTGCTTCAGAGCTGAAATGTTATATTCTGAGTTTCTGTAAGAATTGCTCTTTGTGGTCAACTGAAGATTGGAAAGGAAGAGACATATTAAACACTCTGACAAATATTTTCCTACTTACAGGGTATGTAAATCAGTAAACTGCCTGCAGTGTGTAATAGCAAGGAAAATCCAGCAGTTAAAATTCTCCTATACAATATGGGGTTATAATTTTCATTAAATAAAAATAAAACAACAATATTAACTGAAAAATAAAAGGAGTATGTACTTTTAGAAAATCTATGGGTAATTTTGAAAAGGAAATGTAAAGATTCAATATACTGAACACCAAAAACAAAGTCCAAACCATCCTAACACAAATACTGATGACTTATGTTGATTCTACCAATTCATGAACATGGTATATTCTTCCACTTGTTTATATCTTCCTCTATCCCTTTTTTCAACATCCTGTAGTTTTCCATGTACAGGTCTTTTACCTCCTTAGTTAAGTTTATTCCTAGGTATCTTAACTTTTTTGTTGCAATGGATTGTTTTTCAGTTTCTCTTTCTGTGAGTTCATTATTGGTGTATAAAAACACCATAGATTTCTGGGTGTTAATTTTGTATCCTGCTACATTGCCAAATTCATTTATTAAATCTAGTAGTTTTTTGGTGGAGTCTTTAGGGTTTTCTATGTATAATATCATGTCATCTGTGAATAATGACAGTTTTACTTCTTTTCCAATTTGGATACCTTTTATTTCTTTTTCTTGTCTGATTGCTATGGCTAGCACTTCCAATACTATGTCGAACAGGAGTGGTGAAAGTGGGCATCCCTGTCTTGTTCCTGTTCTTATGGGAAATGATTTTAGTTTTTGCCCATAGAGTATGATGTTGGCTATAGGTTTGTCATATAAGGCTTTTATTATGTTAAAGTATGATTCCTTTATTCCCACTTTGCTGAGAGTTTTTATCAAAAAAGGGTGTTGGATTTTGTCAAATGCTTTTTCTGCATCAGTTGATATGATCATGTGGTTTTTGTCTTTCAATTTGTTTATGTGATGTATCACATTTATCAATTTGCAGATATTATACCAGCCTTGCATCCCAGGAATAAATCCCACTTGGTCATGGTGTATGATCTTTTTAATGTATTGCTGGATTTGATTTGCTAATATATATTGTTGAGGATTTTAGCATCTATGTTCATCAGGGATATTGGCCTGTAGTCCTCTTTCTTTGTAGTGTCTTTATCTGGTTTTGGGATTAGGGCAATGTTGGCTTCATTGAAAGAGCTTGGAAGTGTGCCTTCTTCTTAGATTATTTTGGAATAGTCTGAGGAGGACTGGTGTTAGTTCTTCTTTGAATGTTTGATAAACTCCCCAGTGAAGCTGTCTGGATCAGGGCCTTTGTTTGCTGAAAGTTGATTACTGCTTCAATTTCATCAGTAGTTATTGGCTTATTCAGGTTTTCTGATTTTTCCTGATTGAGTCTCGAAAGATTGTATTTTTCTAGGAATATGTCCATTTCATCTAGGTTGTCCAATTTGTTGGAATAAAATTGTTTGTAGTTTTTTTGTTTGGTTTTTTTTTTTTTTTTTTTACAATCCTTTGTATTTCTGTGGCGTTGGTTATTACTTCCCCTCTTTCATTTCTGATTTTGATTATTTGGGTCCTCTCTTTGTTTCTTGGTGAGCCTGGGTAGAAATTCATCAACCTTGTTTATCCTTTCAAAGAACTGCTCTTGGTTCTGTTGATTTTTTTTTTGTCTCTATGTCATTTATTTTCACTATGATCTTTATTATTTCCTTTCTTCTCCTTACTCTGGGCTTTTCTTGTTGCTCTTTTCCTAGTTCTTTAAGTTGTTGGGTTAGATAACGTATTACCAGTTTTTCTGTTTTTTTTTTTTTTTTTTGTTGTTGTTTTTTTTTTGAGGTAGGCCTGTAGTGCAATGAACTTCCCTCTCAGGACTGTTTTCATTGCATCCCATAGATTTGGATTGTTGTGTTTTCATTTTCACTTGTTTCCAGAATGTTTTATTTCTTCTTTGATCTCTTTGGTAACCCATTCATTGTTTAATAGCATGCTATTTAGCCTTCATGTATTTGATTGTTTTTATTGTAGTTGATATCTAATTTTAATACTGATAACTTTTATTTTTTATTTTTATGATAACATTTTGAATTTTTATATATTTTCTTCTTTTTTCAAACATTAAGTTTTCAGCATTTTTTCCTTTAAAGTGTGCACTCTATTGACCTGGTCTCAAGTCAATGTGCAGGTAAGACCTGGCTGCCTCCACACCCCAACCCACTCCAGGGGAACGAGAAGCCTTCATGCATCTTAAGTTGGGACCAAAAAGGGGGCTATGATTGCTGACCATTCAAAATAAAACAAACCAAAAAAAAAAAAAAAAGAAGTACTGAGCCCAGCATGAGTGGCTCAGTGGTTGAGCATCAATCTATGAACCAGGAGGTCTCTGTTCAATTTCTGGTCAGGGCACATGCCCAGGTTGTGGGCTCAATCCCCAGTTGGGGGTGTACAGGAGGCAGATCAATGATTCTCTCTCATCATTGATGTTTCTACCTCTCTCTCCCTCTCCCTTCCTTTCTGAAATTAAAAATATACATATTTTTTAAAAAAGAAGTACTGAGATGAAAATGTAAAAATACGGATTACATACTTTACACAAAAGCAATGCATTCACCCTCCTGTGTGGGCTCAGGTGCAGACTGGTCCTTCTTAGTGAGAAGTGGGTGGCTTTGGGGCAGGCAAGGGATGTCCTATGACAGGGCATCTCATGATATCCTGAATGGCTGTTAAAGAAAAGAACGCTGCCCTAACTGGTTTGGCCCAGTGGATAGAGCTTCGGCTGCGGAATGAAGGGTCCCAGATTCAATTCCGGTCAAGGGCATGTACCTTGGTTGCGGGCACATCCCCAGTAGGAGGTGTGCAGGAGGCAGCTGATCGATGATGTTTCTCTCTCATCGATGTTTCTAACTCTCTATCCCTCTATCCCTCTCCCTTCCTCTCTGTAAAATATATATATATATATATATAAATTTTTTTTTTAAAGAACGCTGTACGAAGTCCTTGGCCGCATGCTAGCACTGTGAGGATGCTCGCTCCAACAGACTGCTGTCACCTTTACTCTTCCAGTTTCTAAATCCTGTGTCAAGTGCCAAAAAAATCAAAATAACAAATAAACAAAAACAAATAAAGCCATGCCAATCTCATCTCATTTTCTGCACGTTAGGTTTTGTCAAGAAAGGGTGTAACAAGTCACAGTCCACCAAGAAGCATGTGCAGTGGGTGATGGAGGGACCAGCCTCCTCACACTCCTACTTGCTGACCCCGTCTGCTGGAAGGTGGACAGGGAGTCCAGGATGGGGCCCTGGATCCACACGGCGTCTTTGCACTCAGGGGGCAAAATGACCTTGATCTTCATTGTGCTGGGAGCCAGGACGGTGATCTGCATCCTGTTGGCGATGCCTGGGTACATGGAGGTCCCACCAAACAGCACCAACACCTCATGATAGAGTTGAAGGTGGTTTCATGGATGCCAGGATTCCATGCCCAGGAAGGACTGGAAGAGGGCCTTGAGGCAGTGGAACCGCTTGTTGCCAGTGTGCCAGTGGTGATGGCCTGACCGGTGGGCAGCTCACAGCTCTTCTCCAGTGAGGAGCTGGAGGCTGTGGTGCCATCTGCCTGAAGTTGAGGACATTGTAACAGCTTCTCCTTGATGTCACACACAATTTCCTGCTCAGCTGTGGTGTCACGTGAGGCTGTAGCCTGCTTCGTGAGGACCTTCATGAGGTAGTCATCATGTCCCGGCCAGCCAGGCCCAATGCAGGATGGCATGGGGAAGGGCGTACCCCTGAGATGGGCTCAGTGTGGGTGACCTGATCACCAGAGTCCATCACTGTCAGTGGTGCCGCCAGAAGTGAACAGGGACAGCCACATACATGGCTGGGATGTTGAAGGTCTCAAACACGATCTGGGTCATCTTCTCAAGGCTCCGGGGGAACTTGGTGAGCAGGATGGGGTGCTGCTTGGGGGCCACACGCAGCTCACTGTAAAAGGTGTGGTGCCAGACCTTCTCCATGTCGTCCCAGTTGGTGATGATGCCGTGCTCAATGAGGTACTTCAGGGTCAGGATGGCCCTCTTGCTCTGGACTTCACTGTCCATGTAGGAGTCCTTCTGGCCTAAGCCCCCATCATGTCCTGGTGTCACAGGCATCCCACGATGGAGGGGAAGATGGCCTGGGGGCATCATCCTTGCCCTCCCCAAGCCTGCCTTGCATGTGCTGGAGCCATTGTCAACCAGGAGCACAGCAACATCGCCATCGTAGTGAACTGGAAGCAGTGCAGACCTGCAAAGACGGAGCAGCGGTGAAGGTGAGGGGCCTGTGCTGGCGGGTGGACAAGGTCTCCGCAGTGTGGGCATTTTTTTATAGAGAGAATTAAAGTCCTCTTGTATATTTGTTTTGCCTTCTGAGTAAATTTATCATATTGTATTTAACTATTCCTTTGTTGCCAGAAATAAATACAGAAAACATTTGTAGTGAACAGCTATGTGTGTGTGTGTGTGTGTGTGTGTGTGTGTATATTATATATATATATATATATATATATATATATACAATTTTCTACCTTTATCATTATTTATTCAAGATAGATTCGTAGAGCCCTGGCTGGTGTTGCTCAGTGGTTAGAGTGTTGGCCAAAGGGTCATGGGTTTGATTCCCAGTAAAGAGCATATACCTGGGTTGTGGGTTCACCCCCCCCCAACCCAGATTAGGGTGCGTGCAGGAGGCAACCAGTTGAGGTGTCTCTCTCACATTGATGTTTCTCTCCCCCATTCTCCCTTCCACTCTGAAAAAGCAATGGAGAGAGGATTAACAACAACAAAAATAAGGTAGATGCCTAGCAACAGATTTTTCCTAGCAAGAGGATCAAAAGATAGAACCAGTTAAAATTCTGTTACCATTACAAACAGTATCTCACTGGTTCTATGGTACACACTTTTCCCCACTTTGCTACCTGTGAAATTAGAAGGCCACATATACCCCACGGGATCAAATACCACTGTCTGTCGGGCATCAGCCACTGACCTGCCGTCACTTCTATCTGTGGGGACTTGATGGTTGCACCTATGGCAACAGGGACCCTCTCCAGTTCAGTCAGCAAGCCTGTTAGGGACCATCTGAAGAATGATGGAGAGTCCTGGTTATTCTCTAAAAACTTCCCACTGACACTTCCTCGTATTTTGAAGAAAACAAGGGTCTTAAAATTTACAAAATGGGTTTTAGCCACTTGAAGCCCACACTGAAGGAAGGATATAACATTTTACCTCTGATGGCACAGAGGACAAACTTATGTAGAAAGGCATGGACATAACTCCCAGTGAAAGGGTGACACAAAGGAGTTGGACTCTGAATATAAAAAAGTTTGCTCACATTTTATTTTTTATGTATGCACTAGAATTATAAAATTTCAAATCTAAAGGAGTCTAAAATTAAGTATTAAATAAATGTTATAAATGAAAGAAATCATGTTGAAGTATTCAGCAGGCATTAAATCTTTGTGACCAAGTTCCATGTTAAGGAGAAGGGCATCTTTAATTCAGCAAAGCACACTGTGGAGCAGGGTCAGATTGGGAGGGCAGACTGAAATTTTAAACAGGGTGACCAGGGTCAGCCTCACTGAGAAGGCCACATCTGAGTAGATCCTGAGGAGGTGAGGGAGTTGCCATGTGGCTATCGTGGGAAGAGTGTTACAGGCAGAAGGACTTGACAATGAAACTCCTTTGGAGAGAACAGCATGGGAACATTGAGAATAAAAGGTGAGACTGTAAACTGGTTTATGTGTAGGGGCTTTTGACAACTGAATTAACTTTATCAATGAAATATAAGCTACACATTTCCTATTCACTATAACTATGTATTATGGTTTCACTTTTCACAGGTTCAGTTATTCATGGTTAACCATGGTCTGAAAGCATTAAATGGAAATTCCAGAAACAAACAATTCATGTTTTAAATTGTGTGCCGTTCTGCGTAGCATAATGAAATTTCCAAACTATAAAAGTTTCAGCCACAGTGTGTGGTAAGTGCTTAGTTAAGATGGAAAAGGCATTAAACTTTAGCATAGGTAAGTATGTACAGGAAAAAACAGGGTATACAAGGTTTCAGGCACCCACTGGGGGTTTTGGAACACACCCCACAGGGATAACAGAGAACTACTGTAGTTCTTTCTCCGACTTTCACTGTCATAATGTTAGGTTAGACTGAAAAGTGGCTTGAAGCTCTAATTTGGTTCATCAATTCAATCGTGTAAAAATTGCATAATTGTATGTTAATGATTTGAATCATGTGCCTGATGCCCCTTCACAGACATAATTTAATCAGTGAGGGTGGAAAGGGAGGGGGCTGACCCTGGGCACTGAGGTTTGTTTTAATCCCCCCTCCCCCCCGTTTTATTGATTTTTAGAGAGAGAGGGAGAGGGATAGATAGAAACCTCAATGAGAGTGAAATATCATTGATCGGCCGCCTCCTGCACACCCCCTATTGGGGATCAAGCCTGCAACCTGGGCATGCGCCCTGACCAGGAATTGAACCAGTGGCCTCTTGGTTCCTGGGTCGATGCTCAACCGCTGAGCCACACCAGCCAGGCAGCACTGAGTTTTATTACAGCTCCTGGTGATTCTCATATGCAGCCATGCCTGAGAAGCACGACTCTGGCATTTATGAAAAAGAGAAGGCTTTTCTCCTTCCTGCTCCCAAGTATCTGCTCGGTCTGCTCATCATCCTTGCTGCTCCTGTTCACTCCGTGTCATCACTACCTGGAACTCCAAAACCACAGACCCCCTCACAGAAACCTCGGGACCTTTCCGGCCACCCCACTGGAGGGGAAAGGTAGGACAGGGCACACTTCTTTGCCACCCATTCATGAGCTCCCACACCACCAACAAACGACGGTGTGGGTGTCAGGTGACGGAAAAGTTCATGTTAAGAGAATGACCATGCCAGAGGAACGGAGAGAGAAGAGGGGAGCAATGTGGCAATAGCTGCATGGCAAAAATTTTAAGAACAAAACTAGTATTAACTTTCATATTTGGCATTGTTATGGTAGAAAATATCCTGTCTTTCCAAATCTTGTTTCATTCATGTGTGCCTGGCACATTGTTGGCACACAACAAGTATTTGTTATAGGGATAAATTAATACATTCCAGTGGGCTGGACAAAAAAGAAATAAGCCCCAGCCGTCCTTCCCAATCCGCCTGATCTTATTCCCTGAGATGACAGCATTAACTTCCTCATCACCTGCCTCTCTAATACACTTATGCTGCTAGCTCTGGATGGATCGATGCTAGATCTTGCACACTCACTTCCTGCCAAGACAGAGAAAGATTTTACTAAATTAACCTAGGACCCTAAATGGTCTCTTCCTGCAACACCTAATCAGGAATATCACTGTTGTTAGCTTTTTCATTGATTACATACAGGGTGGGGTAAAAGTACGTTTATAGTTGTGAGTACCCCAGTTTATTCTTTTATTATTATTTATTAACTAGAGGCCCGGTGCACAAAATTCATGAACGGGAGAGGGGGAGCCCTCAGTCCAGCCTGCACCCTCTCCAATCCGGGACCCCTCGGGGAATTTTCGACTGCCGGTTTGTGCCTGCACTTTTAACAGATAACAGCTCCATTGTTGTTTCTTTTCATGCTTAAACCCATTGGAATTAGTAGGTATTCAAAGTGTGTATACATTTTTGGGGGACACCCTGTATATATCTAGTCAGCAGTGAAAGAAACCAACGGTGGATTTGGAACCCCCAGACAGGGAACCTCGCTCACTCCCCACATGTCTCCCCAATTCATTTTCCACCTTTGCAGGCAGCGGGAGAATCAATGTTTTCTCTCATTAACTCGTAAAAGCACATCCTGTCACCCGTTGCCCGGCAGGAGTGCGCTAGGCCCCACACGAGCGAGGCTCCGTCAGGGCAGCCTTCGCTCATGGGTGCTGGCACCCAAAGTGCACATTCCTCCTCTACAGTCGCCCCGACTATCCCACTGTTTCACTGAGAGGACGGAACTCCTCGCCTCCTCTGGGTTCGAGATCTTGAACGCTGACCAAAGGCATCTCAGCGAGGGCCGCCCGCGCCCACCAGGTGTGTCTGTCTGCACCTGTTCCCGCCTCAGCACCTGCATTAGCCCCACAGAGGTGATCTCCTCGCTGCACTGGCCTCTGCGGGAACAGGGCATCACCACTCCGCCCTCTCACTGTCATCTCACAGGTGCCCACCCCCAGAACCCAGACACTCTCCAAAGGACAAGAGCATGCTGGGGGCGGGGGGGGGACGTGCACACGTCCTGTGGGGGACACAGGCATGCTGGGGTTGATGAAAGTGTGGTGGAGGGGCTGGGGGGGGGGGAACTTGTGCGTGCCATGGTCCGGGACTGTTGCAGGTGCGTGTGGGTGACAGCACACTGGGGGACGTTCGCACACCAGGGGGGAGGAGAGGATGCACGCACCGGAGGCCTGCGGCTGCGCAGATCCACAAACCCCTGTGGTGCGGTCAGGAGGATGTCAGTCTGGCCCACCACAGTGGCTGTCCCTGTGATCCTGCACCTTCTGGGCCAGAAGGCAGGACTTGTGCAGCCACTCCTGGGCGCTGATGGCCTGCAGGCACTACTTCAGCTCGGCCCGCAGGCTACAGCCGCTGCCGTGGGGGGGGGTAGAGGCTGCCCTCTGCCAGCCCGCCTCCCCCGCCCACAGGCCTGGCCTGGAGCAGCCGGGGCGGGGCGGGACGCCTGCCTTTGTCACCTTGGCAGCCGCTGGGGCATGCAGGAGGCAATGAAGAAAGCCCAGTGTCCCGCCCGAAGGAAGCCAGGCCTCCCACCCGCTCCGGCCAGCTCTGTGGCCACCACCCAGAGGCCGGCTGGCTCCATGGCTCCAGCCGGTGCCGCCATCTTTGAGGCTATGGGTGCCGCCATCTTTGTTGCAGAGTGATGGTTAATTTACATATTACCCTTTTATTAGTATAGATTATTGTGTCATTTTCCATACAAACTGTAAACCTCCTTTTGCTCCACCCTGTCACCCTGTATATACTTAAACTCCTATTTCATGTTTTTCTACAAGCAGTATCTCTTCACTTTGTCAAATAAAAAATATTGTATCATCTCTCTTGTTCTTGTTTACATTATCATGGTCAACATTTACAAACTGTTTGTAACCATAAATATTGGATTCTTGCTTTGTCCACAGTTGTACTAGAAATGTGAAAATCAGTATCTACATAAACATAGCTCCCGGGCCAGGCACCTGTAGTCTATGGCTATACTACTCGGTTTTTATATACTTTTGTCTTATGCCCCTTCCCTTACTGGACTCCCAACAGCCATTTTACTTTTGCCTTGAATTTTATAACATCCTAAGAATAGGTTCTTCCCACATTTCTGGGATCTGACCACATCTACTGACTCTTTTTTCTACAGGAAGTTCTCTTATGACCCTGTGGTCACTTTTCAATTTGGATGGGTGGTTCTCAGGCCTGCGACACAGTTGGCATCCTGGGACTTACCTTCATTGCTTTTCTGAGTTAGTTCCACAGTTCATAGAGCCAACCGGTTCCAATTTCTTGGATAACTTTCTTGTTTTCTCAAGTAACATCCTAAAAAAGAGTATTTGGGAGACAAAGCTTTCTCAGTTTATATTTCATTTCCTTTTTCATTCTGCCCTATATTTTATCAATAGTTTTGCTTGGTACAGAATTTCAAGTTATTGATTTCCCCGTGGAACTCTCTGGGTATTGTTTATCTCCTAATATCCAGTCCTGGTGAGGAGAAGCCAATTGCCAGCTGATTCCTATTCCTTGGTGGAGGATCTCTATTTGCTCTCTGGAAGCTTTCAGAATCTTCTCTTTATTCTTGCCATCCTTACAAGTTCATGATATGCCTACAAGTAGACTTTTTCTGTTTTCCTGCTCAGAACTTAGGTCTTATACAATTACTAGAGGCCTGGTGCATGAAATTTGTGCACAGGTAGGTCCCTAGGCCTGGCCGGTGATCAGGGCCGGGCTGGCCTGGGGCCTGCGCGCTGGGGGCAGCTCCTGTGTTGAGCCTCTGCCCCCTGGTGGTCAGTGAGCATCATAGCGACCGGTCGTTCTGCCATTGGGTCAATTTGCATATTAGGTTTTTATTATATAGTATACTTGTGTCTCCCGTTATTCTGAAAATTTTTTCTTGTAAGTTTCATCCAACCATTTTCTCTATTTTCACTTTCTGGCACTTCTTTTCTATGTTAAAACCTCCATCGATTCTGTAGGACTGACCCTGTCATATATATTTTTTTTGTTTCTTGACTATTATTCTCTCCTTTTCTCTTGTACTAATGCAACTAGAGCTTCCAAGTGGACTTTGCAGGCAAGGAGACAGAGAAATGAGCGGCAACTGTTGGGAAGGAAGTCTTCCTCTATCCTAAGCTGCTGTGGCTGGGCTAACAATCAAACTGGCATGAGACAGATTAGCAAGCAGATAAATCAACGTTTCATAACATGTGCACCTCCTGTATGCACGGAGAGACCGGGAAACACTGAGGAAGTCACCAAATGGTGGAAGTCATCACCCTAAATACCACCTTCAACTAAGGACAGAAGAAGCTGGGGTGGAGTCAGGTGTGGGGCTACTGTTATGGGTTAGCTCAGTGAGATAGACCACTGACTCAGAATTTAAATTTTAAGAGCCTTTATTAAGCTGGCCAGCTGACTGCAGCCGCATCCCTCCCGTAGGAGCATCACAGCTTGCAGTGCTGACCGAGAGTACAGCAAGACCTTTTATCTGCAACACTACAAAGTATTTTTTTTTAAAAAGAAAAAAAAACTGCCAAGCGGTTCATTAGCTATTCCTGGTACTGGCAGGGTAAAAAGTTTACATAAAATTTACGAGCAGGGTCACACCTGGCTGGGTTTAATCATAACACATTGCTTTTCTAGTGAAATAATTAGCAACTTTTCTCTCCCATGGTCCCTGCCCCTCAGCCTACTCAATAATTCTTCTTCGTCAGGGCCCTGCCCCTAGCACATTCCCTACTGGTCTTATGCCCGAATCAAATCTTTGATTCAGCGTCCTCCTCTAAGATTCTGGAGTTACATTTTATTCACCGTGGTGGGCCCAGGGAAATGAATTTAAATTCTAAGCAAAGCCACAAGCAGAACTTCCCTTTCTATGGAAGAGCCAGCCCTTTGTGCGCTTGCTGGCGGCAGCCTTGAAAACTACAGTTCTATCCAATCAAAAATGCCCCTGGCATGGCATTTGGTGTATCTAGTCTCTGACCTACAAGGCCAGACAGCCAAGTCTATCTCCCCCATTATTCAAGCAGGCTAAAATGGGCTAGGAAGCAAACTTATCTTCTAGAATAAGAGGCCGTCCAAAGAACAGCAGAGAACTCCAAACAGTAGTCCTACAGAATAGGGGTTTTCCTTCACAGCTACCAGGAAAAGCACAGTGAACAGGTAAGGTTGCTAGGGATGAAGTTCCTACTTCTCCACTGACAGAGGGCAGGCGGGGACTCGAGCCCTTGCAGAAGCACATGTGCTTTTCTAATTTTAATTAATTAAATTAGAGTGAGAGGAAGGGAGAAGAGCAGAGACAAAAACATCGATGTGAGAGCAGAACATCACGGCTTTCCACATGTGCTCCGTGTGCCCCCACCGGGACTCAAACTGGCAACCTTTCCGTGCACAGGAGTCACAGCAGCCAGGGATATTTATTTATTCTTCAATCCTCACCTGAGGCTATGTTTTGATTGATTTGAGAGAGAGAAACATCCACCTGCTGCCTCTCCTAGGAGCTCAACCTGGGGTGAAACCAGCAACCCTTTTTTTTTTTAAATTTAAATTTTTAAAAAATGCACATTTATTTACCTTTTTAGAGAGGCAGGGAGAGGGAGATAGAAACAATGAGAAACATTGATTGGCTGCCTCCTGCACGCCCCCTACTGGGGATCAAGCCTGCAACCCAGGCATGTGCCCTGACCAGGAATCAAAGGGCGACCTGCAGGTTCATAGGTCAACACTCAACCACTGAGCCACACCAGCCGGAACCACACTCTTTTAAATTCACACCTGAGGATATCTTTTCCACTGCATTTCAGACCCTGGAAGGAACTGAGCTAAGAACATCACCCGCTGTCAACCCTCCACGACAACCAGGGCAGGAAGCTAACCTGCAACCCAGGTTCCTGCCCTTGACCCAGGAATCGAGCCTGGGACCTTCTGTGCTCGGAGGACGCTCTAACCACCCCACCCACATGGGCCAGGGGCGAACCCGCCACCTTTGGGTGCTCCCACCAACCAGCCAGCCACCGGCTGCGCCCCCTGCGGGGCGACGCGTGCTTTCAGGGGTCCCTGCTCCCGCGCTGTCTCCCAGGTCGGCTGGTCTTGACGTCGCGCAGCCTCGCCAGCCCCCTCCGGCTCCCTGCAGGCGGCCCCGCGGGCTCCCCCACCGTGCACACCGGCCTCGGACCGGCGCGCGGGCCTCACCTGTCCGCCCGCACCCGCACCCGCACCCGCACCCGCACCCGCACAGAAGGCGGCCCTCCCCGCGGCGCACGGCCGGACCGTGGGCTGCGCCCGTCTCTCCCGTCGGGCGGCGAGGCGGGGCCCTGGAGGGGCGACGGGAGGGCACCCTTTGCGCCCGCACTCTGAGGGCCAGGCGCCCGCGGGGCGGGGGGAAGGAGCCCCCGCGAGCACCTGGGGTCGCGTCATCCGGGCCTGCGCCCTCGCACACCCGGGGCCCCTCCCCACCAAAGGGGCCCGCGGCCCGCGCCGCCCGTCACCCCGCAGCCCCGCCCCCAGCCTCCCCGCGGCCGCCGGGTCGGAGCAGCGGCGGGCGGGGCCCACA